>NW_012147986.1:2134725-2174820 GCF_000956105.1 Propithecus coquereli
ATGTTTGTTTCTCCTTGAGAAACATAATTTCTGCTCTAAAAAAGAAGGCACTGCTTTAGGAACTTACCATATATATAAGGTATTAATGCCAGGGATTTTTTTTTAACCAAATAAATAAGTATATATAATAGTGATATCCCTTATTTAATTCCCATTCAGAAGTAAACCCTATTATATCTTTTCTGTATACTAGCTTCTTCACTTCCATACACACACACACAAAATGCTCTCCACCCCCCACTTTTTTTAAAGAATGAAAGGGCCTTTTTATTTTCCTACTTTTGAGAGTAAAAATGGGCCCAAAATATCCTGCCCTTCTTTCTTAAAGCTACAGTGGAAAAACAGCAGCACAAGTACAAAGGATAAATGACCACTGACACTTAGCCTACAAAGCGGTGGCATGAGACAATGGTGGGAGCATATGCCACTCTAAAAGGGACACATGCTCCCCAGCTCCAGTTCACTGTGCTATGCAGTCTCAGCATTCCCAGGGTTTCAAAGTCTTTAAACACTGGAAATGCAGATTTATGGGGCCAGGGGGAGGCTGCTTTATTTTAAAGTGTTGGCAGCTATTAATAATTCAAAAACATGTAAAACAAATGATCCATAGCCCATCAATTTGGGACATCTTCCCCCAACCGCCCCCCAACACTATCATGAGATTTACGTCCTACCAACATCCACCTATATTCTTGGTAAAATTAGCAAAGCAAACAGCAAAGTCTTTTCACTCAGAAATGCCTCCCCTCTTCCATTAGAGCTTAACAGCCTCTTCTAAGCCTTGGTAAACTTCCCAGAACACCCAGTTGCTTCTAAAAAGTCTAAATTTTTTTTGGTTTTGCTTTTTTAATGGACTCACCTCCTAACTTTTTGTCATCTAAGCTGCTCTTGTTCTAACAAAACAGAGCTCAAAACGGAGCTAAACAGAAGAGTTTAGCCCTTCTAAACTAAGCCTATTGAGGAAAAAATTAACAATAATAAACAAGAAAACTCCTCGGATGAGAAATTCTTGTTCTGTTTCTTGTGTCATAACTCTTAAATACATGGCACATATCCTATCTACCTGAGAAGAAATTAACAAGACTATTCTTCCCTATGAAAAGTAAAATACTTAACAAAAATGCTCAAGCAACTATACCATTTAAAATAAATCAAAAAAATAAAGAAGTGAGGATTTTACATGCCATATTCTCTAAGCATTCAATACAATTCCAAATAATAAAAAAGGTTTTCAAAAATCCTAACTACTTGGAAATTAACAAACATACAACTAAATAATCTCAAAGAAGGAATCAGAACTAAAATTACAGGCCAGGCACAGTGGCTCACACCTGTAATCCTAGCACTTTGGAAGACCAAAGCAGGAGGATACCTTGAGGCCAGGAGGTTGAGACCAGCCTGGGCAACATAGTGAAACCTTGTCTCTGCAAAAAATTTACAAAGGCGAGGTGGTATGTGCCTGTATTCCCAGCTACTCAGGAGGCTGAGGCAGGAGGATCACTTGAACCCAAGAGTTTAAGGTTGTAGTGAGCTATGATGACACCACTGCATCATATGTTAACACCTGAGCAACAGAGTGAGACCCTATCTCAAAAACCCAAAAAACCCAACACAGACAAATAAAAAGAACTGAAATTATAAACCATTTGGAAGGTGATGAAAAGGAGAAAATATTAGATCAATGAGATACCACCTTAGCAGCTAACACAGTTCTCAGAGGACCTTTTAGAGCCTTAAATGCCTTCAATAAGGTTAAAAAAACATATAAAGGAACTATTATTCATAGTAAGGAAAAAGGATAAAAACCAAATGACACCAGGAAGAGGGAATTAATAAAGATAAATCTGGGATGAGTTTTTAAAAATAATATCAAAGATATATAAATCCAAAATCATGTTCTTTGAAAGAACAATAAAACAGACAAAACTCTGATTTTGGCAGAATGGGGAAGGAGAGGAAGGGCTGAACAAAAATACACAGGACCAGAAAGAAGGAGATATCAAAAAGACTAAATAAACGTAAGATGATAATATGGCAGCACATTTTAAAACTAAAAGAAAATGAATGATTTCTTAATAAAATATAAATTATAAAAATTTATATGAAATTACTTTTTAAAAATAGAAAACTTGATTAGATGACTTACTACAAAAGAAAAAAACTGTATGTTGTGTCTACATATGACTATATGAGCATGAAGAAAAGTATGGAAGCACATACATGCATATATATATTATATTGCTAAGAACATAAGGGAAAGATTAACAAAAAAGTGACTATTAAAAAATGTCAATATGATCTCATCTGTGTAAAATTAAAACGTGTGTGTGTATATATACACACACATACATATATATATACACATGTACATATATATACATATATATGTATATACACACACACACATATATATATAAAAAGAGATGTATAAAAGGATGCCAAGCAGCATGTTAGCGGTGGTTGTGTCAAAATAATGAGATACGCTCCTTTCAGACTCGTACCTTATTCCCACCTTCTTTGGCACTTGGTGCTTACACGAGTTGGAGGGAGAATAGTACTGGTGAACCGGCTTATTCTTCAAGGGACTCTCCATTCTGCTAAGAGAGCGCTACTCAAACACAAATGTCAGAATCACTGGGAGAGCTTGTTAAAACACATTACTGGGCCCCAGTCTTAGAGCTCTCATTCAGTAGGTCTGAGGTGAGGCCCAAGAATCTGCATTTCCAGTAAGCTCCCAGGGGACACTGATACTGCTGTCTGAGGGCCTACCCTTCGGGAATCGCTGTACTAAGACAACTTACAATATTCTAAAAGTTTGTTGAAATTGCTGTGGCTTCCCATTCCATTCCCTTTACCTTTTTTAGTCCTTTATACTATCGTTGTATTGAATTTTTGAGAATTAAAGTTTTAAACAATATCTTTTCAAGAATTTCAAATGTATCTAAAAATGTTCATTGTAATAATAATAATTACCATTTATTGACACTTAGTACAAATTAGGCAATATGCTCAGTAATTCACAAGCATTATTTCATGTAATCCTCATAAAACCCTGTGAGGTAAGTATAATTATTAGACCAATTTTACAGATGAGGGAACTGAATTTAGAGAAGTTCCTGTGTGTGCTCTTAGAACATTCTATTGCTTTAAAACTAATGGCTAAAAAACCAACAATACTCTACTGCAAACTATGAGTATGTGCAATGAAATAAAGCATAGTAACACGTTGGTTAAGTAATTATGAAATAATCACTTAAAGGTGCCCAAATTTTTGATCAAATTATGTTAATATTTATACAATTCACAGTACTGGTAATCATAAGGCATTTGCAGATGACAAAGGGGTAAATAACATTGCTATAATCCTGGGTAAACAGAACCAGGTAACAGGGATCTAACAGAAGAGAAACTTTTTTAAAGACAACCAGTTTTGAAGAAATGGGATGCATATTTGTTAAGGTACAGGTTAAGCTGTTGCAACAATGACCCCCAAATAAGATGGCTTAAATAAGATCAAAGTTTATTTCTTTTTCAATTAATTGTCTAGACATAGGCTAGCACTTGCAGCTTTGCTCTGTGAAGCTGTCTAAGCCCCCAGGTTCCTTCTATCTTGTTGCTCCCATTCCCCTTGCCTGCATGGTGGAAGTTAGCATACCACACAAGTCTGCCCACCATCCCAGAAGCATCACTTGAGTCCAGGAGTTTGAGGTTGCAGTAAGCTATGATGACCGTACTGCGCTTTACCCAGGGCAACAGAGCGAGACTCTGTCTCCAAAAAAAAAAAAAAAAACATAAACAAGATGCAAGCATGGTTCAACATAAGCACATAAGCAATTCAACCAGTGTGATACATCATATCAACAAAATGAAGGACAAAAACCATGTGATCATTTCAATTTGATGCAGAAAAAACATTCAATAAAATTCAACATCTCTTCATGATAAAAACTCCCAAAAAACTGGGAATAGAAGGAACTTGCCTCAACACAATAAAAGCCATATATGACAGATCCACAGCAAATAACATACTGAATGGGGAAAAACTGAAAGCCTTTACTCTAAGATCTGGAACAAGACAAGGATGCCCACTTTCATCATTGTTATCAACATAGTACTGGAAGTTCCAGCTAGAGCAATCAGACAAAAGAAAGAAATAAGGGGCATCCGAATTAGAAAGGAAGAAGTCAAATTATCCTTGTTTGCAGATGATATGATCTTATATCTAGAGAACCCTGTAACTCCACAGAAGAACTATTAGAACTGATAAACAAATTCAGTAAAGTTGAAGTATGCAAAATCAACATACAAAAATTGGTAGCATTCCTATGTGCCAACGGTAAACAATCTGAAAAAGAAACCAAGAAAGTAACCCCATTTACAATAGCTACAAATAAAGTGCCTAGGAATAAACTTAACCAAAGAAGTGAAAGATCTCTACAATGAAAACTATAAAACATTGATGAAAGAAATTGAAGAGGACACAAAAATGGAAAGATATTCTATACTCATGGATTGGAAGAATCAATATTGTTAAAATGTCCATACTACCCAAAGCAATCTACAAATTCAATGCAGTCCCCATCAAAATACCAATGACATTCTTCACAAAAATAGAAAAACTAATCCTAAAATTGATATGGACCCACAAAAGGCCCAGAATAGCCAAAGCCATCCTGAGCAAAGGGAATAAAACTGGAGGAATCATATTACCTGACTTCAAATTACACTACAGAGCTTTAGTAACCAAACAATATGGTCCTTGCATAAAAACAGACACATAGACCAATGCAACAGAATAAAGAAACAAATCCATACATCTATAGTGAACTTATCTTTGACAGAAGTGCCAGGAACATACAGTGCGGAAAGGAAAGTCTCTTCAATAAATGGTGCTGGGAAAACTGGATATCCATATGCAGAAGAATGAAACTAAGCCCTTGTCTCTCACCATATACAAAAATCAAATCAAAATGGATTAAAGACTTAAATCTAGACTTGAAACCAAGAAAACACTGGGCAAATGCTTAAGGACATTGGTCTGGGCAAGGACTTCTTGAGTAAATACCCTCAAAGCACAGGCAACCAAAGCAAAATTGGACAAATGGATCACATCAAGCTAAAAAGCTTCTGCATAACAAAGGAAACAATCAACAAAGTAAAGGGACAACCCACAGAATGGGAGAGAATATTTGCAAACTACTCATCTGACAAGAGATTGATAACTAGAATATATAAGTAGCTCCAACTAATTAAGAAAAATCAAATAATTTGATTAAAAAAATGGGCTGAGGATTTGAATAGATATTTCTCAAAAGAAGACATACAGGCCAGGTACAGTGGCTCATGCCTATAATCCTAGCACTTTGGGAGGCAGAGACAGGAGGATCACTTGAGCCCAGGAGTTCGAGACCAGCCTGACCACAGCGAGACCCTGTCTCTACAAAAAAATTTAAAACTTAGCTGGACATAGTGGTGCACACCTGTAGTATCAGCTACTTGGGAGGCTAAGGCAGAAGGATCACATGAGCCCAAGAGTTGGAGGCTACAGTGAGCTATGATGACACCATCGTACTCTAGTCTAGCTTGGGCAACAGAGCGAGACCCTATCTCGAAAAAAAAAAAAACAGAAGGCATACAAATGGCCAAAAGATATATGAAAAAATGCTCACCATCATTAGTCATCAGAGAAATGCAAGTCAAAACTACAATGAGATATCATTTCACCCCAGTTAAAATGATAGGCAAATGCCTGTCAAAAAGACAGGCAATAACGAATGGTAGTGAGGATGTGGAGAAGGGGAACCCCTGTACACTGATGGTGGGAATGTAAATTAGTGCAACCACTATGGAGAACAGTATGGAGATTCCCCAAAGGACTAAAAATAGAACTACCATATGACCCAGCAATCCCACTGCTGGGTATATATCCAAAGGAAGGGAATTCAGTATATCAAAAAGATATCTGCACTCCCATATTTATTGTAGCACTATTCACAATGGCCATGATTTGGAATCAACCTAAGTGTCTATCAATGGATGAATGGATAAAGAAATTGTGGTACATATACACAATGAAATATTATATAGCCACAAAAAAGAATGAAATCCTGCCACTTGTAGCAACATGGATGGATCTAGAGAACATTATATTAAGTGAAATAAGCCAAATAAATAAATGGAAATTGATTAAATTAAAAATCTTCCGCATAGCCAAGGGAATAATCCACAGAGCAAATAGACAACCTACAGAATGGGAGAAAATATTCACAAGCTATACATCCAATAAAGGGCTCATAACCAGAATCTACAAAGAACTCAAGCAAATCAGTACGAAAAAAATAATCCCATTAAAAAGTGGGCAAAAGACATGAACAGAAGCTTTTCAAAAGAAGATAGACAAATGGCCAGCAAACACACGAAAACATGCTTAATGTCACTAATCATCAGGGAAACGCAAATCAAAACCACAATGAGATGTCACCTTACCCCAATTAGAATGGCTTTTATTAAAAAATCCAAAAACAATAGATGCTGGCATGGATACAGAGAAAAAGGAATCCTTATACACTGTTGGTGGGACTACAAGTTAGTATACCCCTATGGAAAACAGTATGGAGATCCCCCATAGAACTAAAACTAGACCTACCATTCAATCCAGCAATCCCACTACTGGGTATTTACCCAAAGGAAATGAAGTCATTTTATCAAAAAGACACCTGTACTCGAATGTTTACTGCAGCAAAATTCATAATTGCAAAGTTGTGGAAACAACCCAAATGCCCATCAATTCATGAGTGGATAAACAAAATGTGGTATATGTATACTATGCACTACTATTCAGCCATGAAGAAGAATGACTTAATGCCTTTGCAACAATTTGGATGGAACTAGAGACCATTATCCTAAGTAAAGTATCTAAAGAATGGAAAAACAAACACAAACACCACATGTACTGATTATTAAACTGGAACTAACTGATGAGCACACATGTGCACAGAGGGAAGTAAAACTCAATGGAAATCAAGCAGGCAGGAGGAGGGAGGAGGGGATGGGAGAAAACCTACCTAACTGGTACAATGAACACTATGTGGGTGACGGGTACACTTATAGCCCTGACTCAAGCATTATAAAAGTGATCCATGTAACCAAAAACACTTGTACCCTCATAATACTTTGAAATAAAAATAAAAATAAAAAAATAGATTGCTTCAGTGGCTTTTGATTGCCTTAGAACAACAAAAAAATTCTTTAACATGGCATAAAATTTTTTTTATTATCTGACCTTTGCTTATTAAAAAAAAAAAAAAGAAATAAGCCAAGTACAGAAAGACAAAATCTTGCATGTTCTCACTCATACGTGAGAGCTAAATATTAAAAACAATTGATCTCATGGAGACATAGAGTAGAATGATGGTTACCAGAGGCTAGGAAGAGTAGCATGGAGTGAGGGATAAAGTGGGGATGGTTAATGGATGCAAAAATAGTTAGATAGAATGAACAATATTTGATAGCACAACAGAGTGACTATAATCAACAATAAGTTATGGTATATTTTAAAGTAACTAAAAGAGTGGAATTGGAATGTTCCTAACATAAAGAAA
The DNA here is from genome assembly GCF_000956105.1 of Propithecus coquereli. Classification (NCBI taxonomy): domain Eukaryota; kingdom Metazoa; phylum Chordata; class Mammalia; order Primates; family Indriidae; genus Propithecus; species Propithecus coquereli. The sequence continues at coordinate 2,142,327 of NW_012147986.1, forward strand.
TGATAAATGCCTGAGGTGATGGATACCCCAATTACCCTGATTTGATTAATTCACATATGCCTGTATCAAAACATCACATATACCCTATAAAGATATATATCTATTATGTACCCATATTAATAATTAAAAATTTTAAAATGTTCTTAAAAATTAGTGAGAAGAATGGAATTGCTTTACAAGTCTGCCTTCAGCCTATTGCAATATCATATAGCCTCTGAAAAACTCCACTGTACACTTTTGAGAAAATGCAAATATCATACCAGTATTATTATGAAAAGGGTCTCAGGAGCCCCCATTTCACCCTTTGAGAACAATTCATCTAGTCACAGTTTACCCATACAAAATGTTTGGATACACCTTTTCCCAGGGTCTCTCTCCCACTCTGCTGCAGCCAGGTGACTTTGTCAGCCCCATAGCAGGAAAGAGGCTCTGATTTCCACAGGTACCAGTAGAGGGCAAGAATAAGGCATGAGGGAGATGGTTCAGTGAAAGCCTATATATTAAACTCTGGGGCCCTTTGTCCCTATGCAGAAAAGAGTTCACACAGCAGGCCTGAGACTACTATCCTTTGAAAGTCCTGCTGGCAAGGCTGGCTCATGGCTAGTGTCTCAGAACTTTTATTTCAGGAAGGTTCCCATCATTCCCTAACTGATAAGAATGGCTCACTGTGCCTAAACATTGTTTGTACCATGTGGTTTATGCTGAACATCTCCTTTCCTTCTAGGAGTCTGGAATTTTGGTACATGCTAGGCAGAGGGTGCCTATGTGACCAGCCCCCAATAAAAACCTTGGGCACTGAGTCTCTAATGAGCTTTCCTGGTAGACAACACTTTACACATGTGGTCATAACTATTAAGTACATCCTGCAGAACTCCACCGAAAGAGGACTCTTGTAAGTTTGCGCCTGGTTTCCTCCAGACCCCACCCCATGCACCTTTTCCCTTTGCCAATTTTGCTTCACATCTTTCCCTGTAATAAGAAATAGCTGTGAGTACAACTATATGCTGAGTCCTGTAAGACCTAGTGAATCACTGAACCTGAGGGTGGTCTCAGGGACTCTTAACACATTCCCCTTTGCTGGCCCTGCTTCCAGGATTATATCCTACACTGCAGAGGACTGGACGATTCCCCTGAAGAAAATGAAAAGTTAAAGAGAAAAAAGAATTTCAAGGAGCAGAAACAATGAAGGAAGCAAAAGACAACTCCAAAAAAAAAAAAACTACAATTAGTATCTAAAAAGATAAGAAAATATATTGCACTCATAAAATAAGAGCAAGATGCTATGAAAAGACGCAATCAGAGGATAAGAAAAAGCTCTACGAGATTTAAAATATGATATGACCAAAATGAAATACTGAATACAAAGGCCTAGAAGAGAGAGTTGAGAAAATTGTCCAGAGAAGTTGAAAAAATTAAAAGAGAGATGAAAAATAGAAAAGAGATGATAAAAAAATTTAAGGATTGATCTAGGAGGTCCAAAATTTGGCTGAAGAAAAGGAGAAGAGAATAAATGGAAAAGAGGAAATTACCAAAATAAATTTCACTATTACACCACCCAAAGGGGAGGGTCTCAAGTTGAAAAGACCCACCAAGTGCTGAGCACAATCAATGAAAAAAAGAATCACACCAAGGACACATAATCGTAAAATTTCAGAACACCAAAGAGAAGATACAAAAACACTTTCAGGAAGTTCCCATATATAAAGGAATGGGAAACTTAATGATGTCAGATTCCTTAACAGCAACACTGACAGCAGACACACTAGAATTAAATCTTCAAGATTCTGACGAAAAACCTAGACTTTATACTCAGCCAAACCATAATCAAGTATAAAGGTAGAATAAAGATATTTTTGAGACATGCAAGAACTTAGAAAATTTATCTTCTCATAGAAAGCAACTGGACTAAATGCTTCAGCAATAGGAGTAAACCAAACCAGGATTTAGATAACAGAGGGTCCAAACCAGGCAAAAGGTGAAGGAAAGTCCCAGGACAACAGCTATGCACCAGACCTAGAAAACTTTATCTTCTAGTCCTTCTATTCAGAATTCCATTTTAACTATCATTTTTTGTTGTTGAGACAGAGTCTCACTCTCTTGCCTGGGCTAGAGTGCTGTGGCGTCAGCCTAGCTCACAGCAACCTCAAACTCCTGGGCTCAAGCAATCCTCCTGCCTCAGCCTCCCAGGTAGCTGGGACTACAGGCACACATGACTGTGCCCATCTAATTTTTTCTATTTTTAGTTGTTTGGCTAATTTCTTTCTATTTATAGTAGAGATGGGGTCTTGCTCTTGCTCAGGCTGGTCTCGAACTCCTGAGTTCAAGCAATCCTCCCACCTTAGCCTCCCAGAGTGCTAGGATTACAGGCGCCAGCCACCAGGCCTGGCCTAACTATCATATTTTTAATTTCATAGAGATCTTTCTTGTTCTCTGATGGTTTCTTTCCATAGCATCCTATTCTTGTTTTATAGGTGCAATCCCTTTTAAAAAAATCTTCAAATCCTCAAAGCCTTCCAATTTAATGCCATTAAAAAAAATCAAAGCATTTAACATTAATGGTCATAATATTAAAAATTACTACAGCATCTTATCATCACATCCATTTCTTGAAGGAGAAATGCCATAATAGTTTCTTACGGTGCTGACATTTCAGTGGAGAAAAATTAAAATTTTAATACAACCTATAAGGTCTCCCACCAACTCACCCCCCAAATTGCATATTTGACGTTATTAACACCATTCCAGATTCGGAAGCTGGGCATGCAGTTGTGGGTGAAAACAAGACTAAGCAAACTGGGAGGAAAATAATCCTTCAAAACTGATGACTAAAAACACGAGGTATGGTTTTTAATTTTTCTGTATTTTGCAACATTTCTGTAATGAAAGATGGTGTGTTACCATAAAATAAGAGAGCTTAAAACTTATTATTTAGGAAACAAAAGTGTCAATATTGCATTCAAATGATTACCCCGACATGGAAAATTATTTTGGATGAGATATAGCACACCACATACAATTCCACAAATCATAATAAACACAATGCACATTATTTTAAAAAAAAGAGCAATCCCCAACAAAGTCTTTAAACCATTCTATACTCATAGGCCATACTAAGTAAGTTTTGCTTGCCACCACAAAACGTCCCCAGAGGCACAAGATAAGGAAACACATTTTATAGCTCCCCTTCCTAAAATACACTTAAAATTTAAATAAGAAGACACTAAGAATCCAGACAACTAGGGACTGCAAAATAATAACCAAATCCTTTAAGCTTATGCAAAAGATTTACAGAAAGGATAAATTAGAGGTGCTTTTTGATTTTACAAGAGAATTCAGAGTAGCATTGGCAATTTAAGCGGTGCATTTAAAGTACTTAAGCTTTTCCTAATTACTGAATAAAATACAGCAGCATTTGTATTTTCCAACCCCCTAGTAAGAACAATAATTACAATATTCTACAGTTCCCCAATATGCCCTCGTTTTTTAAAAATCCATAATCTTTTGACCCTCAGAAAGCGGCACCTTTTTCTCAAGCCAGCAATCCCTTTCCCTATCCTTGCAAGATAAGAAATAGGCGCTCCTTTTCCACTTAAGTTAACCCAAGGGCCTGGGAAAGGGCAAAGCAAGCTGAAACAATGTCACCAGAACTTGGACTTGGAAACGAGCGCCAGGACCGATGACATAACACCAGAACGTTCCCCTTCTGCAAATGTCTACTATTCACTCCACTCCTGGCACCCATCAACTCACACACACGCCACAAAGCCTGGGAAAGTGCATGCAGTACAGTACAGTACTGGCGTTCGGTTGCATTAAGAGCAATTCACTTAATCACTCTGCTCCTCCGGAGAACTGGAGGGAGACTCAGGCCAGAAGAGTGAAAAGAGCTGATGCCGCTATGAAGGGCCCCCCGGACGGGGAGGTGAGCAGTGTCCCTTGTGACTCTCGGAACATCCAAACCGCTGCAACAAGCAGCCGGACCAGCAGGACAGCCCCACGCGCTGGGGGACAGTCTCGGTCCGCGGCCAAGCGTGGCTGACTGTTCCTCCGCTAAGTGGATGGCGGCGGGCGGTGGGGGAAGGGGAGGAAGAGGGCCGCCTCCAAAATCTGGAACCTGGGTACGTAGCTGTGGGTGAAAGCACGCCTAAGCAAAGTGGAAAAGCAAAAACAATCCTTCAAAATTGGTAACTCAAAACACTATGCATGGCTACTTTTTTCTGTACTCTGAGAAATTTCTTTAATGAAAAAATCTATTACTGTCAAATTAAAAAAAGCTCAAAAGTTATTATTTAGGGGGGAAAGGGGTCAATGTTGCATTTAAATGACTATCCTAACTAACATCTAAAAACTATTTTTCGATGAGCCTGAGCATATTATGCAATTCTACAACGTAATTTTTTTTACAAAAGCAATATTCAAAAAGAGCTCGAGCTCATCCGAGCTAGTTAACCGACACAGAAGCTATGCTGCGACCCCTCAACTCGCTCCCCCAAAACACCCTGCAGTGTGGTCTCCCCAGACCGAGCAGACCCGGACTCGCAGGAAGCGTTGCCCGGACTGCGGGGCCGAGCATAAAGCAAGTGCCCGGGGAAGGCGCCGGCCCCGCCGGGCGTTCGGCGGCTCTTGGCTGACCGCCTGGCACATCCGCACATGCAACTTGTTAAGCGCTAAAGACAGGCAGACCCGGGAGGGCCAGTCACCAGGGGGAATCTGGACCCGACCCCCGCGACGAGGCGCCCCGCTGGCCCGCCCCTTCCTGCCCACCCACTGCCGGCTGCCCGGAGCACAGGCGACGGTGGCGAGCACGAGGGCAAAGGAAGCGCTCACCGCTTCAGTGGGTCAGAAACCCGCGGCGCCCCGGCAGTCGCGGAGACAGGGCTAGGCGCCGCGGCCCGGGCTGCCGCCGGGGTGGCACTCCTGGCAGCAACGCGGTCCCGCGGCATCGTCAACGGCGCGCGGAGCAGCAGCGTAGCTCCCCGCGCGCTTCGCACGGCCGCACGCCGCCCCTTGGGCCCCAGGGCGCAGGGCTCCGCGCAACAGGGCCCGCGCACCCCGAAGGCCAGCCAATGAGCGCGGAGCGCGGGAAGCCGGGGGCGGGGCGGAGCGCGGGCACCGCCCACCTGGCTCAGCAGCCAAGCGACGCTGCGGGCTCTGCTGGCTCTGCGCGCGCCCGCCCTCCGGGAGCTGATCAGGTCGGGCAAGCACGTTCTTCAAATAAAAGATCTGTGAAGTCTAAGACCTTCAGGACACACTTATGATTTTGCGGGGTCTTTCTCTTCCTTTTTAGACAAATACTTCTGCGTCTGCTGTTTACAGAACACCTATTGAGGGCCAGCCACAGTGCTTGGGGACACAAGGGAATGAGAAACAGCCCTTACCTTCGAGGATCTCCCAGCCATTCCGGTGGATGAGCAGATATGGAAACAGGTAACTAAGGGCATTCCAATATTAAGAGTTATGTGACATGGGGCGGGGGACGGGCGAGGAGATTGCAGCCAGGCGTGAACTAAAAGGCTTATCCCTGGAATTCTGGTGGCCATGATTCTCGGTGGAGAACAAGCCACACGTCATTTTCTTTTCCTTTTTTTCTTACAGACAATTAGGTAGTATATGTGACATGGTTAAAAATTTCAATTGCATCAAAAATATATTAAGTGAAAAGAAAGTTCCATCCTTCACTGTCCCCACTTCCCCTAGTTTTCTTTTCTCTTAGGCTACCGCTGTTAAGCAATTTCTTACATCTCCTTTCAAAGACATTCCGAGCGTTAAAAAATTATGTATATATGCACACCAAATTACACACACAAACACAAATGTGTGTACTCTACACGCTCTTTTACCACTTTGCTTTTCTTTACTTACCACTGTATCTTGAATGGCTTCATTCTTTATAATGAATGTATAATAGTCCATCATATTGTTGTTTCTGTTCAAGTTATTTCTCTGTTCTTCTGCTATTACAAACAATGCTAAGGTCAGTATTCTTATTTATAGCCACTTGGCATTTGAGAAAATGTGTGTCTAAATACCTTGATGTTGAATGCTGGATTGTAAGGTAGGCACTTTAAAAATTCTGATATATGTTGCCAAATTGCTCTCTGTATAATTTGTTTCAGCTTTTGCTCCCATAGCAATTTATCAGGGTGGCTGTTTCAACACATCTCTCTGTATAGTATGTTATCAAACTTAATTTTTAAATTTTCTTTTCTGTGAACTATCTGCTCATCTTTGCCCATTTTTCTATTCATTTCTTGGTCTTTTATAAAATTGTAAAATACTATGTATACATATACATAAAATAATGAAATGAGTCCATTGTGAATAATCTGCTTATCCTTTACCCGCCTTGTCTTTTGGCTTTGTTTACTGTATTTTTTCCAATTAATTATTTTTTATTTTCATATAGTCATATTAATTTTTTGAAGTTTCTAGGGATTTGTTTTTAATCTTTCTTAGAAAGGTTAAAATTAATTTTAATCTTTCTTAAAAAGTCTGTCACTATCCCCAAGATTCAAAAAAAATTCTCCAATGGTTGCTTCTAGTCTGTTTGATATCTTTATGGCTATAGTATATAATATTCTATATATACACACTAATATATTATATAATGCAAATCATCTACAATAGGAATAAAATGTGTTATGACAAAGAAATTAAATAAGGGCAAAGGATATAAGTAGTTCTCCAAAGAACATATACAAATGCTAATAAGCACATGAAAGGTGCTCAATGTTAGTAACCATCAGGGAAATGCAAATCAAGACCTTAATGAGATACCACTTCACAGCCACTAGGATGGCTATAATCAAAAAGAGAGATAATAACTGGTGTTGGTAAGTATTATGGACTGAATTGTATCCCCCTAAAATTCATATGTTAAAGCTCTAACCTCTAATGTGACTGTATTTGGAGACAGGGCCTTCAGACAGGTAATTAAGGTTAAATGAGTTCATACGGGTGGGGTCCTAGTCCAATATGACTGATGTTCCTTCCTGTAAGAGGAGGAAGAGACACCAGGGATATGCACACAGAGAAAAGGCAATGTGAGGACACAGTGAGAAGGTGGCCATCTGTAAGACAAAGACAGAGATCTGGGGAGAAACCAAACGGGCTGATACCTTGAACTTGGCCTTCTAATCTCCAGAACTGTGAGGAAATAAATTTCTGATGTTTAAACCACCCAGTCTGTGGTATATTGTTTTGGTAGTCCTAGAAAACTAATACAGCAAGGATGTGGAGAAATTGGAACGCTCATACACTGCTGATGGGAATGTAAAATGGTACAGCCACTTTGTAAAACATTCTGGTGGTAATTACTCAAACAGTTAAACATAGAGTTACCATATGACCCAGCAACTGCACTCTTTCTTATACACCCAAGAGAAGTGAAACATATGTCCACACAAAAACTTCCATATGAATATTTATGTCAGCATTATTGACCATGGGCAAAAAGTGGAGACATCCCACACACCCATCAACTGATGAGTGGATAAAGCAATGGGATATATCCATAGAATGGAACATTATTCAGCAAGAAAAAGGGCTGAAATACTGTTACATGCTATAACGTGGATGAACCTTAAAAACATTATGCTAAGGGAAAGAAGCCAATCAGTAAGGACCACGTGTTGCATGTTTCTACTTATATGAAATGTCCAAAATAGGCAAATCTATAGAAACAGAAAGTAGATGTTGCCTAGGGCTGAGAAGTGAGATGGAGGAATTGGGGGTTGGGGGGCAGTTGAAGGTTAGGGGTGTAGGGTTTCTTTGGAGGGTAATGAAATGTTCTAAAATTGTGGTGATAGTTGTACAACTCTATGAATATACTAAAATTCATTAAATTGTACACTTTCAATGGAGGAATTATATGGTATGTGAATTATATCTTAATAAAGGTGTTAAAGGCAATACCCAGACATTACTGAACAAGTGTCAGTAATGTCAAAGTATAAGACCAAATAGTTTGTACATAAAGAAACTCAGAGAAGTTAATCTTGGGGAAATTATTAGCCTTGCTGCAATGCTAATTGAAAATGCCAAAAAAGAATATTGATGGAGCTAAGAAAAATGGCTAAATTCATTAGTTGATAAAATTATTTATTAGAACAACTGTTTTCAAGAGTACTGTAGCTAAGCACAAAATCTGTTAAGTTAATTCATTTTCGTCTAATCTGCATTTGGAAAAACATTCCTTCAAAATAATCCAAATTAGAAAAATCAATGTTTACTAACTGTTTATAGCAGCACTATCCATAACATAAAACAAAATAAAACTGGAAACAACTCAAATGCCCAATAATTGGGAGAGTGCCTATTAAAGTCGTAAATGTGGGCTACATTAACAAATGGGAAAGTATATGTAAAATAATGAGAAAAGTAGAATAGAAATTTGTATGCAATGGTTCATGCCTGTAATCCCAGCATTTGGGAGGCTGAGGCAGGAGGATCCCATAAGGCCAGGAATTCAAGACCAGCCTGGGCAACATAGCGAAATCCTGTCTCTACAAAAAAATTTTAAAAATTAGCCAGGCATGGGGGCATGTGCCTGTAATCCTAGCTACTCAGGAGGCTGAGGCAGGAGGATTGATTGAGCCCAGGAGTTCAAGGCTGCAGTGAGCTGTGATCACACTACTGCATTCCAGCCTGGGCGACAGGGCAAGACCATCACTTAAAAAAAGAAAAGAAAAGAAAAAAGAAATTACTTTGTAAACCCTGATGAGTGTACATAAATAAGTGTACATTGTTGAGTATATGAGGAGGAAATTTATTAATAGTAGTAAATGGTACCTTTATTCTTCTTAGTGGAAAAAAAACTGTCTTTATTTGGGAAAATACCCTGATAAGCTGTTTCAGGTATAAAATAAGACAAATATGGTTATGAGCAGAAGCCCTGGCTACACAAGGAAAAACTGCTGTGCCTGAAACCATGAGAGGAAATTTATTTTTGCTCCCCAAAGAAAGGAGGGTAGAGTGGTGAGAAGAGATGGGCCAGGCACAGACGGGATGGGAGAGACAAGTCAGGAGGAAAAGAAAAGTTTCTGAGTGGTGCACAGAGTGAAGGGCTAATGGGGACTCTCTGGTGACAGGGTGGGAAAATGGGCTTTTTAAAGAACAAGAGTGTCTAATACATAAGTTTAAAGTTATCTTCCTAAATCTTAACATTTCGCTAAAACTTTGTGTTCATGGAGTTTTGTAGAAACTGAGGAAGAGGCTCACCTTGAGGCAGTTGGAACAATGAAAAGCACACAGAGAAGTAGGGGCTCAGGTGTGGAAAGAAGAAAAAAGCCCCTCAGGAATTACTGGTAATCTTGAGAAGGGCTATCCAAATTGGATGTTTGGGATGATCTTATTTAGATTGCGAAGAAGGGAGGCTCTAGCTGACATTTGCCTTACATAAGGATAAGAAGATGACTTGATGTAAATGTAGGTGTTTTAAGTTTGTGAGGGGCTTAAATGTGTGAGTTTTTTTTAAATTCCCATTTGTCCTAACAATATTGATCCCCATCTACTGACTAAAACAAAATGAATGGATCCTGGTTAAGCCCCTACCTCGGCAAAATCCAGTGGAAGTGATGTCAAGTGCACCTGTATGGTGGCTGGGAGAAATAGAAATGAATATGTAAGATGTAGCGTTTATACCCACTCCCTCTTAGCAATAAGACTGGAGTTTAGTTAGGTCATCCAAAAATGTAGGAAAATTTTTGTTCTAAAGTGTCCTATGTTGAAGTGTTACTAGAGCAGAAAATATGATGAAATGTCCAAGAATGCTGGTATGTGAGAAAAGTTCAAAAGAATGAATGTGTAAATGGCACTCTGAGTGAGCGTTTTGAATTTCTTAATTGCCCAACTCCAGAATTCATGACTTCCACTGACTTGGCCAGAGGAGAATTCCTAACCAGCCTTAATTTACAGAAAGCAGGCCTGTGGCACAGGGCCTAGAAGTGATTTTCCCAAGGTTATAGAGCCAGCCAGAGGGTGAGCTGAAAATAGAACTGTACCTCACACTCCCATGCAGGCTATATGATAACTTGTGTACTGTCAGCAAAGAGTTGAGGAATGAATGTCCTGGAGAGGTTAGCATGGTTTTATAGCTAAAGGAGTCTTGCTCAACAATTGTAAATGTTACTTGACAACAACAAATGGCCTACCTAAACTTATAAATAGTAACATCCTGGGCACTTAAACAAAATTTTCAGAAAAAAATATTCCTCTTTGACAATTGAAAAATTTTAAAAATGCACATCTCAACTGTCATAAAGCCACCACTGGTATAATGCTTAAGCCTATAGAGATAGTCACCTTCAGCTCTCCCCTTCTAAAGACTAACCTTCCAAATAGTGACTCAGCAGCGCTGTAATATCAGCAGGCTTACAGGATCTTGGAGAGGTGTCTAAATGTTTTCATAAGTGCACGATTTTCGGGAGTCGTAGGCCCTAACTGATAACTTTCAGTAATTAACAGAACTAGAAAGTAGAATGGGAGAGTCTGATAGATCCCAGGGCTCAGCCACTAAATTTGTGTCTCTAGGTACCTAGGCCATGGAAGGATTTCTCAGCTAGCTGTTAGGCTCAGACCTGGGAATGTTTCAGGAAAACAACAAAAGCTAGGATCACTGCTAGGTGACTATTTTCTAGGGCAGATGCTTACGTTGCACTAATCTAGTTAATAGAAGGCTTAAAAATTTATGTTTTCGGGAGTGTTGTTAATCCCATTCCCACTTTTCAGAAAGGATTCTTTGTGATGATTGCTGTGTAAAATAGGTTAATTCTTTCTGTCCAGCTCTAAGTGGGAATATCACAATCATAGACTAGGGACTTCTTGACCACTAGTTTCCTCCCCTTCATACAAGGGGCTGCACTTTTTACTGCTTCTGCTCAGTTCTTCAGAGTCATGCTTTCTATAAGACCTTGACCAGAAAATAAAATCTAAATGTACAGTAGAAGAAAGAAAGTGTTGGGTCCAGCAGCTGTTTCTCGGTGAGGTCTTACTTAATTGGTAAAAGTGGTGGAAGTCAATCCCCTTTCCTTAGCATAACATCATATCTGAAAGCATTTTACAGAGGTTCAGTAAAAAGCAAGAGCTACATAACTACCTGGACAAAATTATCCACCAATAAAATCAGGTTTATTATAAATGTTACTTTTTACAGGCAATATTTTAATATATGAATAACCCAATTATTATGAGGTAAAGGAATAATCCAAATAACCAAATTTGCATGAAATTTTTTGTTCCTTCCAGCTCTTTTAGGATAATATTTTGGCTGCTACCATTTTTTTTTCTATTTTAGCATGCACAGTGATACAGATTAGGACTTTCTGGGTTAAACACACGTAAGTATGTAGGTTAAATGCATTTTGGGCAGACATGGGGGCACACACCTGTCATCCCAGCTACTCAGGGGGTTAAGGCAGGGGGATTGCTTGAACCTAGGAGTTCGAACTTGCAGTGCACAGTGATCACACCTATGATAGCCGCTGCTCCAGATTGAGCAGCATAGTGATACCTCATCTCTAAGGAAAAAAATACATTTCAGGTGGGGCATGAATATAGCTTTATTCAGAATGCCTTTTGATCACTTCTCAGCCTTTTGGCTAAGATCAAATGCAGAATGCCTTTTGAGCATTCTTGACCATTCTACTGTCTGGATTCTGGCAATACAAAGGATTTGTCTCTGCTAACCAAAACGGAAAGGCCGTGTTTCACACAGGAGGAAACAGAAATTTGAATATCTGCATGAGGTTAACAGTGTTAACCTGGGTTGCCTCTTTACTCGCTTCTCTTAGTTTGACCCATGCTCTGTTTTGCAGTCCTTGCTTTTTGTTTCGAATCCTGGTTGAGCAATTTCTGTATGCACAGTCCCAACATATGGACTGTTTTAATTGAATCATGTATTCATCCGTCAAACTATTTACCAACGTTTTTGTTACCATAGGGAACACAAGCTCCCCTTACCCTTACTACAGCTACAGTTAAATACGGAAGAAAGCCACAGCAACAAATACAATGTAATGCTAAAGGTGCGTTTTAGGATCAGAAAGATTTAAGTTCAAATCCAGTTCTGCCATTTATTAGCTGAGTGACCTTGGTTGAATTACCAAACCTCATTGAGTTTCAGTTTCACCATCAAGGAAAATGAGCATGGCAGGTATCTTTCAAGATGACCCTCAGTGATCCTGAAATTGATGCCTTTCTGTAATCCTCTTGCCTTGAATGTGAGCTGATCTTAGTGACTTGCTTCTTACAAATAAAATATTGCAAAAGTGATGGGATGCCACTTCTGTGATAAGGATACAAAAGACTGGCTTCTTTCTTACTAGATTTTCTCTACTGCTCTCTTAGCTTGCATGCTTTGATGAAGCAAGCTGCCATTTAGAGAGCCTCATGTGGAAAGGAACTGGGGAAGGCCTCCATCCAACAGCCAGTGAGGAACTGATTCCTGCCAGCAACCATGTGAGTGAGCTGGGAAGCAAATACTTCCCCAGTAGAGGCCTAAGAAGACCACAAACCCCAGTTGACACCTTGATTGCAGCCTATAACAGACCCTGAAGCAGAAGACCCAACTAAGTCAGCCCAGAATCCCAACCCACAGAAACTATGAGATAATAAATGTTGTTTAGAGCCACTAAGTTTGGGGAGTAATTTGTTACACAACAATAGGTAACTGATAAAACCAGATAACATGTTCCTTGCAGAATTATTGTGAGGATTAAAATGTATATAAGGATTAGAATAATGATGATGATAATGGTAATGACTATAGGGACTCCCAGCTAAGCTTAAATTAAGGTTCAGAATCTGGCAGAAGTACAACTATTATGAAGAAAATATTTTTTGCGCTTGAACCCATGATGAGTACAAGAAAGATGATGAGGGTATGGGGAGCAGGGTATTGTGTTCCTCATTCAGGCCCAGAGTATGTCTGACCCTCATAGAAAGGGGCTTGTGAGCAAAAACTGAAGTAGCAGGTTTGTGAGACTCAGTGACCAAGAAATGTTGCTGCACTATACACTTGTGAAAGAATGAGAGTGAAAATGGCAAATCATCCTGATATTATAAAAATAGTTTTGATCTCATAGACTGCCTGAAAGAGCTTCAGGGACCCTCAGAGGTCCCTGAATCACACTTTGAAAACCACTGTCCTAGAACAAGAGCAGTAGGTATTATTGAGAGAACAAGCTAGAATTTACAAATGTAGCAATGCTGATGGTGATGGTAATAATAACATGGAGAACTAACACTTATTGGTTGCTTATTATGTGCTCTTCTAAGCACTCACAAAAACCTAAGAAGTGGTTACAATTATCCTTTACAGATGAGGAAACTGAGGACAAAGACAATAAGTAACTTGCTGAAGTTTACACAGCTAGTAAGTAGTAGCGAAGCTTGACAATGCAGACAAACACAGGAAGCCTGGCTCCAAAGCCTGTACTCCTAACCACTGCACCACCCTGCCTCTCTAGCAGAGGCCTGCAGTATAATTGACAAAGGCCTGGATCTTCCCACTCAGCCACCCCTTCTCCCTCCTCTCCCTGCCATTGTAGATTTCAATGCTCTTTTCTCTTTCCCTGCCTGGCTAGGGAACTCATATTTCTTCACTCTGCACTAAGTCCTTGTCCATTGCCCGTTGTTCATTATTCTACCACTCCACAAGCTCTCTCCAAAGATACCAGGGGCCTTATGATTGCCAGATTCAATGGCCACTTTTCAGTCCTCATCCTCCTTGCTTTTTGAGATACGGGATATTATTGACCACTTTCTTTTTTTATTAAAATTCCTATCTTAGTTATTCTGACACCAGACATTTCTGTTTCTTTTACCACCTATTCAATAACTTCTTTTCAGAAAATCCTTTATGGGGGTCTTCTTTGTTGGCCTGTCCTTTAAACATCTTCATTCCCCAGTGTTTGGTCCTGGGCCCTTCTTTCTTCTCATTGGATATTTTCTCCAACCGCCACGCCATTCACTTTCATGGCTTTAATTACTAAATATATACTGTCAACACACAAAGATATTATTTATAGCCCAGCCTTCTGTCATATGTCCAAATGATGCCTGGAAATTTCCTCAGGTACTTCAAAGTCAACATGTCCAGGCCAGGCGTGGTGGCTCATGCCTGTAATCCTAGCACTTTGGGAGGCCAAGGCAGGAGAATCGCTTGAGGCCAGGCGTTCAAGACCAGGCTGGGCAACATAGCAAGACCCTATCTCTACAAAATATTTTTAAAATTAGCCAGGCGTGGTGGCACACACTTGTTGTCTCAGCTACTTGGTAGGCTGAGGCAGGAGGATTGCTTGAGCCCAAGAGTTTGAGGTTACAGTGAGCTATGATGAAGCCACTGCACTCTAGCCTAGGTAACAGAGTGAAACCCTGTCTCAAAAAAAAAAAAAAAATCAGCATGTCCAAATCCTAATCCATTGTCTCTCCCTTCAGATTGGTCCCTCCTCCTATGGTCAGTGACCTGGGGAATTATTTTACCATCCTCTATGAGCCAGACACATGGGAGTCATTCTAGACTTCTCCTACCTGTCTCATGGTTCTACTGGATTTACCTCTGAAACATTTCTGAAATCTGTCTTTTCTCTACAGCTACTACTCTAGCTCAGGTTCTCCTCTTCTCCTACCTGGATTATTACACTAGCCTCATTAGTAGTTCACTCTCTTCTGGTTCTGGCTGATGATAATTCATCCACAGCAGCCAGGGTCACCACTCTGCACCACTCGGGGACCATCATTACCTTGTCTCCTGTGTTATCAGTGCCCCCTGGAGTTGTGCAGCCCCGAGGCTTTGGACTGCACCACTGCTGAATCCCATGTCTTACTAGGTTACTCCATATCTGGAAACCACTTGAATAATTCCCTGTTTCCTTCAGGAAGCTCAAACCCCGACACGGTGTTCAATTGTTACGGCTGAGTAACAAACTAAGCTTAGTGGTGGAAAACAACAACCATTTCATTAGATCTGTGGATTCTGTGGGTCAGAGATTTGGAAAGGGTACAGTGGCATGGTTCATCTCTGCTCCTTGATTTATAGGGCTTTGCCTGGATGTGTCTCAGCAGATGGTGATGAGGATCATCTGAAGGCTCATTCACGAGCATGTCTGGTTCCTGGGCCAGGTGGAGAAGGTCAGTACTGCTGACCAGAGTACCTACATGTAGCTCCTCCTTGTGGCTTGGTTCCCTTGCAGCTTGATGGCCTTGGGGTAGAAAGATTTCTTACATGACATTTCAGAGTTCCAAGTGCAAGTGCTCCAGCAAACAAGGTGGAAGCTACGTCACCATTTAAGACAGCCTCTGAATTCACACAGCATCACTTCTGCCACATTCTGTTGGTTACAAGCAAATTCGTCCAGATGCAAGGAGAAGGGACATAGGCTTTACATCTCTATTGAAAGCGTATCAATCAGGTCACATTGTAGACGAGCAAGTGAGGTGGGAGATACTGTTGTGGCCATCTATAGACAAATACAATCTGCCACACAAACCATACCAAACCCTGCCACCAAGCCCAGTCTCTCCACCTGCCATCTCTCCCTGTCCTCTGTGCTCCAACCACACAAACTCCTGGCTGCTCCCTTCTACACATACTGCTTCCTCTACCCACACATTCCTATACTTCCTTTAGGTGTGTTGAGGGTCACTTACTGAAGACAGACTTAGGCAAACATAAATAAAAAATAGCCCTATGAGCTTTTAAGCAGAAGAAAAACAGGTGTATTTAAAAGGAATCAAGCCATATTTCTGAAATGGCAAAAGAATAGAAAGATCATTCACAGTAGAATCCATAAATAGACACAAGGATATACTGGAATATAATGATTGATATATGGGTGGCTTTTCAAACCAAGGAGGAAAAGATACCCATCTAAGAATAGGCTTTATCGAGTAGACATGGAAAAGTGGAAGTTTTTTCAAACATCCCTGTTATTTATCCACTGGGTTATCTACTCTGCATGTGCTCCTCCCAGCTCCTCTCTTGCCAGCTCCCTCCCTCCTCACTTTGCTGTTAGTCTCTGCCTGGGACTCCTGGACACGTCGATCCCATAGATTCTGCTCCTTCGGTGTCCACACCACCACCACACGAGGCTGCCCAAGTGTATTCGACTCTACTAAAGGATTGGGAAAATTAAAGGAAATTATAATATAAGAAGGGAGAACTTAAGAGCTGAGTGCCAAATACATTTTCTTCCCCCAGAAAATACCTGTGATATTCACTTAACATGTGAACAATATTCGTTTAATGTTCACATATTTATTGAGTACCCACTATGTAACAAGCATAGTTCTAGGTGCTGGGGACAGAATGATTTGGCAGATAGTGTTGTGTCTCCACTCATATACCCTTGGGCCTTACCATTATAAGGCACACCAGCCCTCTTCTAATTACCAGTATCTGCATTTCTTTACCTATTAACTCTCTTCATGTATGCACATGGGCAAGTGGGCACATGAGGCTGGTAGGACATAAGAATTAACACATCCTAGAAACAACCCTCATTCAGTGACTAACATGAGTTGGTACATTAATATCTCAGCAACAATACCCCTGAGAGCATATTCTTTGAGGCCCAGAGTTCCCCTGTAGGACTAAGTTTCCCACAGTGGTAACCTGCTTGCTGATGCATCCTTTATCGACTACCTTCTCATCTCTGTCTCACTTCTCTGTATTCCTGCTGGTATTTCC
Organism: Propithecus coquereli; assembly: GCF_000956105.1. Taxonomy (NCBI): domain Eukaryota; kingdom Metazoa; phylum Chordata; class Mammalia; order Primates; family Indriidae; genus Propithecus; species Propithecus coquereli. The sequence continues at coordinate 2,159,014 of NW_012147986.1, forward strand.
TAGGGTCGTATCCCATGTAAACAATTGTGCTCAAATTCTTGTGTCAGGTCTGCTTCTGGGAAAACTCAAAAAACATTTTTTTAAAAAATATTTTTTGTAAAAGGAAAATCTTAACCTCATGAAGAAGATAATAAATAAGCACACAAATCAATGTGTGCATTTAGGAAATAAGAAATGCTATGGAGAAAAATAAAATAGAGTAAGGGATAGAGAGTCCTTGGTGGGCATAAGAGGAAGGGATACTATTTAGATAGGATGGTCAAAGTGATCTTTTGATCTAAGGAGGTGATATTTGAAAGGCTTAAATGAAGTAAGGGAGTAGCCTTTGCAAACATCGAGTGGAAGAACATTCTTGGCAAAGTACCTGAAGCAAGAATGAGCTACACATGTTTGAGGTACAGCAAATTTAAATAAAATAATATTGTTTGACTATCAAGTGGACAATTTTTTTTTAAAATATTAAAAATATCCAATGCTATTATCAATATATTAGTTAGGGTAAAGCCCAAGCTGTTTGTGGTAGCTAGTCTCCAAAGGTGACTCCCAAACGACAACAAAATTCCTCCCCTCCCTCCATGGACATACTGCTCCTGATATCAAGAGGCGGAGTTCGCTTCCTTTCCTATTGACTCTGGACTGGTCCTGTGACTGCTTTTACCAGTAGAAGGAGGTGGATATGCTATTCTGGGACTTCTGAGCCTAGGCCTAAGAGGACTGGCAATTTCTGATTCCTTTTTCTTGGAATATTTCTATTCCAAGAAGCCCAAGCCATATGGAGTAGTCATACTGAATAGAGCCAAGATACTCCTGTTGATAGCGTAACTGAACCTGTATCAGCCATGTGAGTAAACCATCTTCCAACCCACAATGACTTTGATCATTAATGAATGGGACCCAACTAATATTTTCAATCTGATCAATCAGGATCAGTAATTTCTCTTTCCTAGGGAGAAGCTGAGGGATTTGAGAAGGCAGGGAAAAAATGAGCAACCCCTAGAGCCCAGAAGTTTGAGGCTGCAGTGAGCTATCATGACACCACTGCACTCCAGCCTGAGTAGACAGAGTGAGACCTTGTCTCAAAAAATAAATAAATAAATAAAATTTAAAAAGAAAAAAAAAAGAAAGAAAGGGAAGTCAAGAAGCAGTCCACCTACAGGATAAATAATGGTTCCTCAGTAGGTTCTACTGCCCATACAAGCACTTGAATTCTTCCTGCTTCTGGATTAGATAAGAATGATCAGAAAGCCTGAAGCTATCTGTTATTTTGTCTCCCCAGCATCCCTTTTTCCATTAGGGAACTTTCCCTTCCTTGCCCTTTGTGGTTCTGGTAGTTATCAGTCGGTACCTAATCCACCTCCAGGTGAGAGAGTAGGAAGGCAATCAGAGCCTAGACAGTTGTGGTGCTCCTCCTACTCCCAGGAGGTAGTCAGATGAGCCAATCAGAATCCCTACATGAGAGGTACTAGATTATTTGGATAGCAAGGCTTTGGAGAGCAAGGCTTTGCCTTTTTCTGGGATTGGAAATTGTGAGACTTGGAAAGTCAAAAACTGCATCTGTCCATCTCTCCCACCATGGTGAGAGAATCTGTTTAACAATGAAACTGCCATAGAGGAGAGCAGAGCTGAGAGAGAAAGAGAAATAGGACCTCGTGGCATTGTTTGAACATCAGGATCCAGCCACTTGAAGCTAACACCAATTCTGGAGCTTTTCAGTTAAGTGAACCAACACATTCCGTTTTTTATTAATATTAAGGTAATTTGGAGTTAGGTCTTTGTCAGTTGCATTTAAGGAGTCCTGACAAGCAAAGGCCACTACCTTGATCTTTCTCTGATGTCTATATCTTGAATTCTGTGAGGGGGACAAGTGATCCAACGTTAATTCCCGATAAAATATATTCATTCTTCAGAGCCCTCGATTATCAACACTATGAGGGGTTAAAGTGGGCAGGAAAATCCTCTTCGTTTTTCAGATATAATATCTGAAAGCTAGAAAAAGGGATAAGGGACCTTGCCAAATGGCCACACAGGAAGTTAATGTCAGAAGTATTCATGTTAGAACTCAGGCCTTCTAATAATTCAGTAACTATTCAATTCAAAAAGTATATTTGGTAGCTATTGTATAAGTAGCATCATGCTTGCCATTGTGTGAAAGTACAGCATACTCACCACAATCAAGGAACTTATCTCAGGACACAAGATTTATACACATGTAACACTAAATAGCTATCACAGACTCAACATGTTTTATGGGACAAAATAAAATGCACAAATAGTATAGGCCATAAAAATTTGAGGAATTTTAGGCTTTTCTGGTCAGATGATGGAAAAACTCAAAGAAGCAGCTTGGGAGGAATTATCATGCTGAAATGGTTAGGAAATTTGGCTCCTTAGGGCAAAGGGGCAGATGAAAACTGTGGAGACCTACAGTTTATTCCATTCCTATTTGTATGTGCTCCCTATGCCCCATGAAGTCTGAAACCCTTTGTAGCTTTTATTTATATTTTAGTCTTTTCCACTCACTGTATGCCCTTCAAGGACAAGAACCATGTCACATTCACCAGTGAGTCTCCAGCACCGCTGATATAAAGAGTCAGTAGGTGGGTGTTGAATGAACAGATGAATGGATGAAGCAGCACGCTTAGGTCCAAGCCCTCGGAGACCCACAGACCGTTACTGTTCTTACCTCCTTCCCACATTTTCTGTGTAACTTTCCTCTCCACCATATAAGTGAGATTAATACATATGCCAGAATACAAGATGCAAATAAGTAAGTGCTGGGGAAGTGACAAATTAGAGCCACTGTCTTACCTGTCTCCCCAGGTCCTGAATTCCTGGCTTTGCCAAAGGCTCCCTGCCCAGGGACAGATGCTGCTCTCTCTCTTGCCAGCTTGCTGTGCTGACAGCTCTAATTGCTAAATGAACAGTCTGTGTTTCTAGTGGGGACAGAGGTTCTCAAAAGACTGTCTGGGCTCCTGCAGCCCTGGAATGGGAACACAGCGTTGTGCAATCAGAAACCACCACCTCAGCAGGAGAGGTCAGCACTGGATTTCTATTACAGGAGGGGTAAATTTGGAACCTGGAGGTATTTTTGGAATTTTGGTTCCCAGAGTACAGTGAGATCCTTCTGATCATTGGGAATGTGAATGAGCTTTGCTTTCTGTATACAAGCTACTGAACAATAATAGCTTACAAAAGATATTGCAAAATTGGAAGGTGGTAGTGGGATTTATGGGCTCTGCAAACATATTCATGGCATGACTCTTTAAAGTCCATCCATAAATAAATAATTGTTGGACATGTACATGTGGGGTAGTGAAATCAAGAAATCTGAAAAATGACCCTTAAAGAAATGGCAGTTTTGCTTGGGAATAAGTCAGGCAGTCATGAACACAGACTAAAAATGCTAGACAGAAAACGATAAGGATCACGTAACAGATACTTGGAAGGAAGAAATCATTACTCTCAATGCCCTGAAATAGATGGATTTGCAAATGAATATTTAGATTATTGAAATCAGGAGAGACCTAAGAAACTGCTGTAGAAATTTCGAAACTTTTATCAGCCATCTCTAATCTCACATTTGCTCTGCAAAATCTCTTTATGTTAAAGACCTTTGGCCAATGTTTCTGGTCAACATTGATAATTGATACCATATATTAATATTTTTACCCACATAGGGTTGATTTCTCAATAGTATAATCATTTGATATATGGCTATATTTTAGTTTCTGATAGATCTATTGATAAAAGCTCATGCTTTAGCTTTTTATTTATAATTTTGATTAAGAACAAGATTTAAAGAAACAAGAAAACAGAAAGAATAGTGCTCTGAGCATCCAGATACTCATTACCTGTACCCAAAACCAGTAAATTCTGTCACATTTACTTCATCTATGTGTATATGTGTGTATATTGCTAAACCGTTTTGAGATTAATGTCAGTTATCATGATAGTTCATCCTTAAATATTTTATCTTATAGCTCAAAAAAAATTAAGAATATTCTCCCTATCAATCACAATACCATGATTACAACCAACAAAATAACAATAATTCCTTAATGCTATCAAACGTCCAGCACATATTTATATTTTCCCAGTTACTCCAAATGTATTTTACAACTCTTTTAGCTTATTGTTTAAGTGGTCATTGACATCATCATTACACCATTAAATAACTATCAGCAGTATCACATATATTCACAATTATATAATGTGCCCTCCTATCCTGTCCCTTTAAATCTGGCCAGTCTACTCAAGAACCTTGAGGTTCACACCTAACACAATGGAGCTTTGGGTATCTCAGCCCTCTTTATGAGTCCTGGCTAGAAACTCTTTCTCCCCACCCTACTCTCTGCCCCACCCCACCCCTTTTTTTTTTACCTTTGTTCCTTACCTTCTTTTCATCTGGCTCCTAACTTTCTAGCTATATCTGCTTTTTGTCACCTTTCAGACCTGACACCACTTGCCCTCTCCAATCTGGGCCTTAGCTCTCTTCTGGACAGTTTTGAACCCTCCCTCTTTTTCTTTCAGCTGTTTTATCCGAATTGACCTAACCAACACCAACATCAGCCGAACTATGCCTTTAATGTCTACTGGGGCCCGCATCTGGAGGGATGGAACATTTTTGCATTTAGCACATGGTAGGTGGGGTGGAGGGGAATTTCCAGCACCAAGTGGAGGATCTGTCATAGGTCAGCCATGCCAGTCTTGACCTGTCTTGCTGTGACAGATCATTCTCCCACAGCTTCATTCCTGGCTCCCACGTTTCCACCTGACATCTTCAGATTGATGGTGAACTATGTGTTTGGTGCTGTGCTCCAGGCCTCAACTACAAGAAGGGTTTTTCTGCATTTCAGTTGTACTTGGGCAGAATCCTCCTTCTTAGGGTAGATAGAGAAGGGCCAGATCAGAGCATGCAGGTACCTGGGAAAGCTAATGAGTTGATGCTTCATTAAATTGATGCTTAAAGAATATTTGTTCAATGCGTCTTTAGAGGAAGAGTGAAACACTGTGTGGAGAAGCAAGCGGAAGGATATAGGTCTTTGCATACTCAATTCAGCAAAACAAAGCCTTGTGATTAACAACCCACTCTCCTTAAAAAATAGTTGGGGAGCCAGGTGTGGTGGCTCACAGCTATAATCCCAGTGACTCAGAAGGTTCGGGTAGGAGGATCACTTGAGACCAAGAATTCAAGATGAGCCTGGACAACATAGTGAGACCCCATCTCTAAAAAAAATAATAATAATTGGGGAGAAGAGAGGAAGCAATATTGCTGAGGTTGAAATGTTGGGGGTGGGGCAGGGAGAAAGGGCAGTGACCCAGAAGACCACTTCATTCCAGCTGTTTGTGGAGGCAGCTACTATCAGTCACATGCTGCCCCCACTGTCTGAGGTCTCTCCAAGCTGAAGGCCATCAACCAGAGCATCTCCTGAAGGACTCATGCCTGTCACTCATGAGCACTGCTTGGGCCCCAGAGCATCAGCTCCCCTACCACTCAGTGACAGAGGTTCCAAATGGATATTGCCTACAGGGAGGCTGAGGGGCTGCCCTGTCATCACCCCCCTCCCTAGTACAAGTGTCCACTTGAACTTGTGCCCTGAGATCTAGCCAAGCAGCTGCACTCTCTCTTCTGAAGCTGAAACTCTTCTTACAGACCATAACACCAATTCTTCAGCCAGACCCCAGTGAGCTTTATAAAGTAAAGAGCTCCTTCCAGGACTACCAAGGCCTCAACATAGCTCATCACCATATTTGGGAGCATTAGTGGCTCATTCACTCCTGTCTTACCCTGACAGCACAACTAATTGAGGTGATTTCTTAGGTCCCAGGAATTTGCTCTGTGATCCAGAGACTGCAGGCTTTGTTTATCTCTGTTGACTTTGAGCCAGTCTGGCATTTTACAGTCTCTAGACTCTTAGATTATAGCAAAGTTATGGAGTCAAGTGTGTCCCAGAAAGATGTCAGGTCTGTTAACTGCAACTCTGTATGCATTTCTCATGGAAACTGACCCCAGTAGAGGTCAAATATTATCCCAGGAAGTGGGAATTCCAGCTTTTAGGCACTGGTTCCTGAGGGCTCAGTATCTGAGGCTAGGGCACACATCCCATTATATCCTGTAGCAGCTGCCACATGCAGGACAGTCTGTTCACACCAGGCAGGCTGCCTCTTTTTAATGTTCTAAGTTTTTACTCAATAGCCAAACCTGCCAGTGGATATTCTTTCTCTTAAATTCAGGGGTCATGCGCTCAGGTCAATGCTCTGCCACCACCATGCTTTCTGACTAGTTCCAACTAGCACTAAATATGGTCTCCAAAGCCTAGAATCAAAAATGACATCCTGCACAATACTGCTGCATGATACTCCATGCCAAAGAAATGCCTGGAAGGCCTGCGGAATTAATGCATCCTCTCTAACTCCAAGTGCTTCTTTGAATGTTTCTGACCTGACCCCCTAACAATTACATTTCTCCTATTGGCCCTTATCTACGCCGCCATAGCCAATATGTTAATCAGATATTCCTCCACAGAGGACTTAGTCATTTGACTTCTGACCTAGCCTCCAGTTCACCTCCCAGGTTAGAAGGCTGTATCCTTGTCCATGTGAACACTGCCTACCACACACAGTGATGACCTAAGGCTCAGAGAGAAACTCTCATCAACATTGATGTGCCTCTGCAGAATTCATCATCCTTGCAGGGTTTGTGTCCAACAGTTTGCTCTTTCTCTCTAATCAGAGCACCTGTACCATTTTCCTACATCCCCTTGTACTACCAACCTGAAGCTCCACAAACTCTGTGGTAATGATATTGCAACCACTCCGTATACCCACTTGACATTGGGCCATCAAATCCACCAGACCAGCCCATGGATCAGAGCTGAGAAAATAATAAAAACAAATATTGTTCACTTTAATTCAATTCCTTCCCTAGAATTAGCTAGCATCCTCTGAATTTTACTTCCAACCTGTACTCATGCCAATATAGCTTTTCCCAGCTCCCAGCTCTTGACTCATGACTTTGCCATCATTTGAGGCTTTGTTCCTGCCCTTTGGGTTCTCAGAGTAAACTTGGTTTTCTGAGCTTGACCCATCAAGTTCTAAAGGATTGTGCCTTGTGTTCACTGCTCTGGTACTTCTGAACCCATGTACTGCTAGGTTAGCTGTGGTAACATGCAATTCCAAGATCTCAGAGCCTTAATGCAACAAAAGTTTGTCACTCTGTATGTCCAGTGTGAGTCAGCAGAAGTTACACTCATTGTAGTTACTCAAGAGACCCAGGCCGTTGGAGGCTCCATCTTAACAACCACTGTGTGATCACTATGGTAGGAAGATCTGGTATAGAATGTGCTGGTTTTTAAAATACCTGTCCAGAAATGGCACATATACTTCTACTTACATTTCGATGGTCAAAGCAAATCACATGCCCATGCCTAACATCAAAAAGTGCCATCTACCCTGAGTCTAGAAAAAATACTGAAGAATTTATTAATATAATGTCAGGCCCAGGACACAAACCTTGGTATGGCCCATTCAGTGTCACCCCCCAATCAAGGCCCACCCCAGTGACCTAGTCCCCTCTGCCACCCCTTGTTCTTGGAAGGAAATTCTATTTCTCCACCCCTGTTCATTCATCCCACATCGCCTCTATAACCTGGCTCCTACTCTCTGCATTGCCCCTACAATTAACTCCCTGGTGTATGATCTATATTTTTGCCTTTGATTCTCATCTCTGCCTTCTGGCTTTGGGCCACATAAACATGGGAAAGAGATGCTTTGCCTACAAGCCATGCCTGGAACCCACCAAAGCCAGTCTAGCCCCTTTTGACAGCAGAGATTTAGACACCCAGAGTCCCAGGACTTGCATTTGGAGGACAAATACCAAAGCTGTATCCAAGAGAGGGTGCTAAGGCTGAGGTAAGTCAGCCAAACCTAGCCATCATGCAGGGAAGCAACAGCAAGTAACAGGATCCTAAAACAAGGTCAGGGAGTGACAGTGAAGACTGGCAGGGAAAACACAGCAAACAGAAACTCCATAAACAGAGTCCCATATTCACACCTTGGGATTTCCTGATTGAATGTGTTTAACCAAAGTAATACCTACACAGGTTTGTAAAATCAATTAGTTTGCAAGGCTGAGAATGAAATTCACCAGTCTTCCACCCCTCCACCCTTGAGGCAGTCTTTGTCAACATTTTTACCTACTTCTTTTGATATTTATATCCTTATGTATTAATAACATGCTTATATATTTATTCTTAGAATTTTTTTTAGTTTTAGACTATCTAGTCTATCTATTGCCTATTTGCTATGAAATATGGAGAATTAGCTCTCTTATGCCACTCACTCCATACTTTTCTACATCTTATCCTCCCAATGTGGTTATATCCCAAATTTTGTTATGTCCATATTGAGCATTAACACGACTATGACTACATAAATGTTGTCATAGAGGCAGCAGAGCAAGTGATTAAGAATAAGAACTCTGGAGCTAAATTACCTGGATTTGAATCCTATCCCTACCCCTAGCCATGTGTGATAGGCTGAATAATGTCTCCTTCAAAGACGCCCACTCTCTGATGCCTAGAACCTGTGAATATGTTACCTTACATGGCAAAAGGGACTTCGGAGATGTGATTAAGAATTCTAAGATGGAGAGGTTCTCCTCAATTACTAAGTGGGCCCTACGTAATCACCGGGGTCCTTGTAAGAGGAGAGCAGAAGAATCAGAGTCAGAGAGGAATGAAGTCAGAGGGAGAGAAGATGCCATATTGCTGGCTTTGAAGATGGAGGAAGGGGCCATGAGCCAGGGACCATGAGTGGCCTCTAGAGGATAGAAATGACAAGGAATTGGGTTCTCCCCTACAGCTCCAGAAGAAACGCAGGCTTGCTAGCCCCTTGATTTTAGCTCACTATAACTTACTATGAACTTCTGGCCTCTAGAACTGTAGGATAATACATTTGTGTTGTTTTAAGCAATTAAGTTTGCGGTGATTTGTTGTAGCAGCAAGAGGAAGATAATACACTGTGTGGTCTTTGACAAGTTAAGTACCTTTACTTAACCTCTTTGCCAAAGATTTCTGATCTGATCTGTAAAGTGAGTTGCTATGAGGATTAAATGAGTTAATAAATGAAAAACACTTAAAACAGTGCCTAGCACACAGTAAGTGCTATTGGTGTATTTGCTATTATTGTTTGCAACTAAGCCACAAAAAGTAGTGTGATTTTATGCCTTTTCTTTTGTCTTTTCCCAAACTAATAATTCCCTCTTAGTCTTCTGTGCATTTATCACTAACTCATTCCCAGCTATAAAATCACCTGTCAATATGGCCATACATAAAAAAAAGAATGGATCTCTCAGTTTCATATTTTTTGGAAGACATCACTTCCAGCACACACCTCTCACTGCGTGCAGAGCACTCTCTAGGCCTGCTGCACAGCTCCTTCATTGTCATTCTGGGAATTCTCCCCATTCTTCTCTTTCCCTAGGTCTCCTGCTTTCTTTGGTTATGTGTTTTTCTCTTTCTTAATTTACTTTCTAATTTTGTTGGTCGCTTTGTGTTTTTGTGAGATGTCAGTCCAGTGCAGCTGCAAGAAGAGACACAGGAGAAGCTCAGGAAAACAGAGTTTATTATACTTACAAGTCCTACAGAGGTCATCACTGCATGCCACACAGGGTCACAGGGGAAGTGCTAGGTTTTGGTCAGGTGGCTGAAGATAGGAGCAAGGGGAAGATCTAAGCTAGAACCTTAACTGGGATTTCCTTCAGAAAAGCAAAGCAGGGTAAACAGTTTGGGAATGGCAAATTTCAATCATTTTGGTAGGCTCTAAGATATAGGGATGGTCTCTAGTTGCCTGGTACCTGGCTCTGGGATGATTAAAGCAGAGGAATATTGCCTCCTGAGGTGTATGGGCCAGATAGAGAAAGTGTGGCTCTCAATCGCTTAGTTTGCATGTCAAAGGTGTGCTCCCCATGAGCCTTTGGCTATCTCTAAGAACTGGCTAGTCTCAGGAGGGGCAGTGTCTCCCCAGCCAGATTTTTAAAGATGTCAAACATCATAATACACAGAAAATCAAAAATATGCAATACAATTGTGCATGTCCTCCAGTAGCTCCTAATAAATAGCACCTGAGAGGTAAATTCCTTGAGACCTTGCTTTTCTAAAAATATCTTTATTCCACTCTCACACTTAATTGGCAGTATGGCTGGGTATAGCTTTCTAGCTTAGAAATAATTATCCCTCAGAATTCTGAAGGAATTGCTCCAATGGTTTCTGTCTTCCTGTGTTAGCTTTGGGAAGTCTGATTTTCTTCTGATTTCAGATTTGTTTGTATGTGACCTATTTCTTTCTGGAAGCTTTTAAGATGTTTTCCTTATCCCTACTGCTTTGCAAATGCTTTGACTTGAATTGCAGCTTGTAATTAAAAACCTAATTCCATTTTTAATATTTGACTGCTGACAGCTTTCAAACCCACCCTCCTTCTTACCCTCTTGCCCCACATGTAGGCAAGCCAGTAAGAAAATGCTCCGTCCTTTGGGAAGTTCAAACCTTGCAAGCCCAGCCTATTCATGAAAACCCTTACCCTCACCGGCTAACCACAATTAAAGCCAAAGTCCATCACCCCTCTTACCTCTCTCAAGACATTTTCTGACCTGCTTGGGAGCCTAAGACCTGGAAAACCTCATTATGTGCATAACACCTCTCTTCATGCCCTCTTGGTACTTGTGTAGTATCATTAGTGTAGAAATCTGAATCCTGTCCTCCTCTGCAGGAACCCAGAGTGCCACCACTTACTAGCTGAATGATCTGCTTCAGTTTATCTGTTTCTAAAATAGGAATAATAACAGTACCCATAGTGTTGTTTTGAAGATTAAATGTGTTAATACACATGACATGCTGAAAGTGGTACCTGGTACATAGTTAAAATTCAACAAGTGTTAGTGTTACTGGTGTGGGCCCTTTTTATTCAGTATTTGATACTTATCGAGGTCTATCAATTTAAGGGAGTCAGATTATTACAGTTATGAGACATATTTTTAGTATCATTTAATTTATATCCTTCTCTTTTAGGAACTACTATGTCCTTCTAGAACATTTCTCATACTTTCTTCCCTATTTTCCATCAAATTTTCTTTTTTATTTTGCTTTGTGAGACATTTTCTCACATTTATCTTCCACTTCTTCTATAGTCTTTATAGCCATTGTCTTCTTTTTACCTGACAGTAAAGTCCTTGTGTTTTAACTAGTCACTTGGTCATAAATAACTAATTTCCCAGCCCCCTTTACAGATAGGTTTGTCCATATGACTAAGTTCTGGGCAGTAGGATGGAAATGGAAATAGTGAGTGAAACTCTTCCTGAAGTCTCTTAAACGCAAAAGACATATCCTTCTTCCATTCTCGTTCCTGCCTGCTGAGTGGAGTGTGGAAGCCCTACATTTCCTTTTTTCTTTAATTTTTAATTATTATGGATACATAATAGTTGTATATATTTATAGGGTACATGTGATGTTTTGAGACAGGCATGCAATGTGTATTAATCAAATCAGGGTGATTGGGATATCCATCACCTCAAGCAGTTATTATTTCTTTGTGTTAGGAACATTCCAATTCCACTCTTCTAGTTCTTTTAAAGTATACCATAACTTACTGTTGATTATAGTCACTTTGTTGTACTATCAAATATTGTTCATTCTATCCATCTAACTATATTTTTGCACCCATTAACCATCCCACTTTATCCAACCCTCCCTGCTACCCTTCCCAGCCTCTGGTAACCATCATTTTACTCTCTGTCTCCATGAGATCAATTGTTTTAATATTTAGCTCCACATATGAGTGAGAACATGACAGATTTGTCTTTCTATGCTTGGCTTATTTAACTTAACATAATGTTCTCCAGTTCCATCTGTGTTGTTGCAAATGACAGTATTTCATTCTTTATGGCTGAATGATATTCCATTGTGTATATGTACCACATTTTCTTTATCCATTCATTTGTTGATGGACACTTAAGTTGATTATAAATCTTGACTATCGTGAATAGTGCTGTGATAAACATGGGGGTGCAGATATCTTTTCAATATACTGACTTCCTTTTTTTTTTTGTACATATACCTAGCAGTGGGATTTGGGGGTCATATGGTAGTTCAATTTTTAGTTTTTTGAGCAACCTCCACAGTGTTCTCAATAGTGGTTGCACTAAGTTACATTCCCACAAACAGTGTAGGAGCATTCCCCTTTCTCCACATTCTCTCCAGCATTCGTTATTGCCTGTCTTTTTGATAAAAGCCATTTTAACTGGATTCTCTATTTTGTTCCATTGGTCCATGTGTCTGTTTTTATGCCAGTACCATGCTATTTTGGTTACTACAGCTTTGTGGTATAAAGCCCTAGATTTCTTACTTCCAGGTTTCTTATATGTGTGAGCTCTAAATTTTGACGAGTTTTTATTTTTAATTTCCAAGAACTCTTTCTTGTTCTCTGAATATTTCCTTTTTAAAAGTAGCATTTTGTTCTTATTCAATGATGCAGCATCTTATCCTTAAAGCATATTAATTAAAGATTTTTTGTTTGTTTTTTTATTTTCCTCTGCTTCTTGCATTGTTTCTGTTTTCACTGAGTTTATTTTTCACTCTGGTTTATTTTGATCTTTGTCTTTTATGTTAGAGGCTTTCCTCAATTGTCTGGTAATTGTTAACTGTTCATGTTAAAGAATGAGGCACTATGAAGACAATTGTGTATAATGGAGCCTATCAACTAGTTGGTCTCTCCATAGAGAATGATGTGGGACCCAGACATTTCTTGGGTACCTCCAAATGCCAGTATCTCCTTGGTGTTTTATCTTGGGTTAGTCAATGTCCCTTAAAAAAGATCATTTGCCTGGGAGTATAAGCCTGGTTGCCTGGGCTGCTCAGGCCATGGATGAGTCAGTGATGGAACCCCAAAAAGAAGTGTTAGAGTGGAAATTCCCCAAGGTTGGTGGGTGACCCTGGGTAGCAGAAGGCCTCCTGATTCTAGCATAAATGGATAGTACAGCTCTCTTAGAGAAAAGTCAAAGAGCCTCTCCCTTGGAACTCAGTGCTGAGCCACAGATTCTTTACATTCCCCTTGGAGCCCCTGCAGATGTCCAGAGGGCCTCTTGGATGGCTGCTGATGTGTTCACTGATTTCTTTGCTTTATCTCTGCAGCTGATCTCATTTTCTCCTAGGAACATCTCTGGGTTGTGAGGGGAGACAAAAAAACCCAAAAAACTCAACTAGATATCCACTCTGGTTTAAAGCCTTGTCTGGTTAAATAAAATGAATCCTACAAGAAATGCTTAGCTCTTTTAGAAAAAAATTATCTGTCTCTACAATAGCCTTCCCATACCATGCACTGCTTCTTTCCCTAAGGTGACTTTCAGGAATATGGTGAGAGAGAGGCTTGCATGATCCATAGTTTTGAAAAACAGGCTCTTCAGGGCCACACAGTGTCCTTGCACAATCAGAAATACTCAAGCATTGAAGGACACTCTCAAAAGAGAGAAAAGACAGTCCATAGGAGAAAATATTTGCAAACCATATATCTGATAAAGGATTAATATTTAGAATATAAGAAAATATACCTCCTACAACTCAAAAATGAAACAATCTAATTCAAAAATGGGCAAAGGACTTGAATAGATTATTTCTCTAAAACAAATGTACAAATGGCCAATAAGCACAAGAAAATATGCTCAACATAACTAATCATTAGGTAAATGCAAGCCCAAACCATAATGAGATACATACTTCACACTCACTAGGATGGATATTATTAAAAAAACTAGAAAATAACAAGTGTTGGCAAGGATGAGGAGAAATTGTACACTGTTGGTGGGAACATAAAATGGCATAACCGCTGTGAAAAACATTATGGTGGTTCCTCAAAAAATTAAACATAGAATTACCATATGATCTAGCAATTTCAGTTCTGGGTATATACTTAAAATGATTGAAAGTAGAGACTTGAACAGATATTTGTACACCAATGTTTATAGCAACATTATCCACAATAGGCAAAAGGTAGAAACAACCCAAATGTCCATCAGTGGATGAACTGATAAACAAAATGTGTTACATACGTACAACGAAATACTATTCAGCTTAAAAAGGAATGAGATTCTGATACATGAACTTGGAGACTTTAAGTCTAGTGAAATAAACCAAATACAAAAGGACAAATACTGTATGATTCCACTCAAATGAAGTACCTGGAGTAGTCAAATTCATAGGCACAGAGAGTAGAATGGTGATTGCCAAGGGCTGGGAGAAGGCAAGAATGGGGAGTTAGTGTTTAATAGGTTCTAAATTTCTGTTGGGAATGATGAAAACATTCTTGAGATGAATTGTGGTGATGATTGCACAACAATGTGAATGTACTTAATGTCACCAAACTGTACACATAAAGTAGTTAAGATGGTAAATTTTATGTATATTTTACCGTGATAAAAAAATCAAATTTAAAAAAAAGAAATAATATTCTTCAAGGATGAAGATTTATTGCCAGGATAGCAATAAGATGTGGGGAAGGGTGGTGGGTTCTTCTTTTCTCCCTCCTTCTCATTGACACCATCCCCTATAACTTTATGTCTGGTTCTTGTCTCTTATCTGTCCATGCATACCACCAGCAGATAACCATCTGGCTACCTCATTCCTTCATTGTCTGTTGGCTTCCATAGTTTCTGATAACAAATCTGCTGTAATTCTTGTTTTTCTCCTGTATGTAATAATTTTTTTCTCTGCTTTTAAGGTTTTCTCTTTATCATTGGTAATAACCAGTCATGAATTTATAACAGATGGTGCCAGTTGTAGGAAGTGAGACAAGAGGAGTCCACCAGCCCTTTCTTACATCCCATTGTTATCCTGGCAATAAATTTTCATCCTCAAAGAGTATTTCTGATTATGCAAGGACACCATGTGGACCTGAAGAGCCTGTTTTTCAAAACTATGAGATTGTGTAAGCCCTCTCTCACCATGCATCTGAAAGCAACCTTAGGGAAAGAAGCAGTGCAAAGTATGGGGATGCTATCTCGGAGATAGATTTTTTTTTCCTAAAAGAGATATGTGTTTCTCATAGGATTCATTTAAATTATTTAACCAAATAAAACTTTAAACCAGAGTAGGCAATCCTAAATGGATGTATACCTAATAACACAACTTAAAAATACCTGAAGCAATGTAAATAGTGATCCTGGAGTTGTGCAATGTAGTGGCCCTGCTTACCAACCCAGTTCCCATTCTTTACTTCTTCACATTATTCACATCTCTATTCAAAGCGCTTTCCTCAAACAGCTTTTAAACTAACTGTTCCTCTTAAAATAGCCATGCTCCAACAATTCTGTAACTCTGCTTTATTTTTCTTTATGGCACTTAGTCACAACATGCCATTTTATTATTTTTTTGGTTTCGTGTTTGTTGTCAGACTCCCATGCTTAGAGAGTAAGAGCCATGGGTGCATCTTCATTGTCTCCTTTGTATCAGATTACCCAGTTCCTTGATCAGAGCCTGGACATCATAGCAGATGCTCAATAATATTTGTTGAATGAATGTATTTAATTATTTATGTATTTACTTAATTATTATGGCAGACCAAGATCCACAAAATAGTTCTATTTCTTTCTTATACATAAACACTACCCATTTTTGGCTAAAATTATCAGGATTTTGTGAGTGAAGATAGTATTTTAAGCCTAATGATCAGCCTGATCTCAGCTGATTAAAATGTTTTCAGAGATGCCAGACTTCTGTTTTGTCGCCAAGAGTTATTTTTTTTCTCGAAGTCCAACGCGCA
>NW_012147986.1:2174870-2183193 GCF_000956105.1 Propithecus coquereli
TATTTGTTATATTTAATCTGAATTTAATTCTCCTCTTCATTTTTACCATTTATCCATTCACTCCGCAATGTCTTTATGTCTGCAAAGCCTCTACTTTGTGTCATGTATATAGTCAGCACGAGAGGTGGGGAGAAAAGAAGATTTAAAAAGTAAGCGCTCCATAAAGAAAAAAAAATACTTCTTGAAGAATAAAATACAAAGTCTTTTGCAAGCAAAAATTGGACATCCTAAATCCAAGGGGGGAAATAAGGTTTTATTTTTTTTAAAGCACTCAAGAAGTTAGGTTTGTTTCTAGAAATGTGGAAGCGTTCCTCTGTTTCCTTTCAGCCTCCGAAGGAACCCACCTCCTTAATTTTCCGCGATGGAGCATAGGTGCAGAACCAAGCCAGCCTTGCTCGAATATCCTCCTTCCTCGGTAATTGACAGCTGGGGAAATCCCACTGAGGCCCGTCCCCATCCTTCTCCCGGTGAGACTGACTGGCGAAACTCGGTGGGAGTGGCTTCCAGTTCAGCCAATGGATGAAGCGGGAGCAAGAGCCTCTGTAAACAAACCCAGAGGTGCTGTGCCTTGGGCTCCGCCCCCAAGGGGGCCGGGCGATCCTTCGCCCAATACCTATCCAGGACTAGCGTAGCGTCTTTCAACCAATCAGGCCCGGTGTCTCCCGCAAGGAGGCGTTCCACACCTCCCCCACCAAGAGAAAGAACGAAGGAAGCGAAAAGACAGACGTTAAAACCAATCAGAAGCTGGGACTTCTGAGAGAGTGGGCGGGCACTGCTTCACATTTAGACCAATAAAAAACCATATATGCCCTTCTAGGTGACTGAGCGGCATCTTCTTAGGCCCAATAGACGAATGGGGCGGTGCCCGGCAACCAATGGCTTGGGTTCGGGGGCGGGGTGAGGAGGCAGTGTGCAGTAAGAGATAACCTAACGAGTGGTAGTGGCGCTTCTTCTGTGCTGTGGCTCACGTTTTGGTACTAGAGGCCGAGACTGTCCTGGCAACGGCGACCTCTGCAGCGACGGCTTAGACTTTCGGAGGAGTGGCAGAGCACGGCCTGGAGGAGGGGCTTCTGGTCAGCCCAGGTGGGCTCCGGCGTCCGGGCTGCGGGGGAAAGGACCCGCGGAAAGCGCCGCTCTCCCGGCTCTGGGGGCGCCCTGCGCTTCTCTTTCCGCCGCCGTCGGGGCTGTGAGGGGCGGCGCGCGCCTGCCCGAGCTCTCCTGTGGGGAGGGAAAGCCCGCGGAGCCCCACGTCGCGGTTATCAGCGACAAGGGGCGTCCTCGAGGGTCACCCCTGCTAGGGGGTCTTAATCCCTTCCCCCGCGCACAGGTGCTCTGCTCCCCGCCCCACCCCAAGTTCCTGAGTCTCCTCTGTCCCCTTTTAACACTCACACCAGATTCTCGGGCTTGTGAATTCCCTTACTGCTCTGGTGCAACACTGCTCGGCAAATTGACCAGTGCTGCATCCCTCCGCCCCATCCCTCGAACGGGAGGGGGGAGGAGTTGCGCGTTTTGCCCCTCCCCCATTCGCAGGTCTCCGAGCGTCATCAGCTTCCCATCTCCCCCTTTACTCCAGCCCTCATTCTTCCTACGTAATTTGACTTGGAGACCTTGGCCACTTCTCTTCTGTCTTGCCTTCCACGAGTGAGTCCTTCACCCCCTACCATCCCCTAAATTGCATCCTCATTTTTTCTCTTGGAAACTAACATTTTCCACTTGCCTATTCTAGGCAGCTGGAAGGTGAACGGGAGAGCTGCAGAATACACTGAACAGGGAGTTTTGCAAGGTTGGGAACTTCAATCGGTTTTGTTAATGGTAAACTATTTTTGCCTGCCTTAAGATGGCATTTGATCATTGCATCCTCTCTAGAATCTTTGTCCCAGAATCTTTGTTCTTTTGGTGATAATTGCTGAAAAATGCAGTTGAAAAGGGTTAAGTGACAGCAAGGAATTTAAATTTATTATTATTATGTAGATGGAATTGGATTATACTTTAAACAGCTTAACTAGGCTTGCTGAGAGTTTGCAGTGTAAGAGTCTGGCCACCCTAGTTAGTCATAAAATGTAGGACATACTTTAGCTGTACAGCACAGATGTGATTTGATCACACCCAAACTACAAATGGATAATAACAGCATTGAATCTTTTTAAAAACAACATTCCCTATTCCCTTTTCAAGAGAGTTTGTATTCACCTTCATAGTATATCTGTTTTCCAGTAGTGTTGGTTCTAGCCATATGCTTCTAGGTAATAGTGCAAACTATGTTGTGCCTAAATAAAACTATGCCAAGAATGTTATGTGGAAAAGGTAACTCACCACTTTTAGTTTTGATTGAGATTTTGAGGGTTTGAAAATATTAATTTAGATATTGGACATTGAGGGCTTTATTTTGGAGGCTGGAGGAAATTGAGGTATTGGGGTAAGACTGATAAACTCCTTAGGCTGTGTGCATATCGGGGAGGGAGATATACACATGTACAAAATCTTGTAAATTCTTACAGTCTTAGTTTTCTGACTTTACATAAACTGGAATTGTTTTTCCTAGTTCTTAGTGGAGAAACGTAAGCTGTGAGTTTAACATGTTCACTGTGTTTTGGCCAAGATTTTGCAAGCTATTGTGAAAAAATCTTATTATTTTCTTCATTCTATTTGTAACATATATATCAATATGCTTCCTTGTATTTTATTATGGTGAAATTATATCTTGTGTATAAAGAAATAAGTATATTAGAGTAAATTAAAAGGAATCTTTACTCTGAGATGGCAGCATTGTGTAATGGACCATATGTTTGAGCCTTGTTAATAAATCACACTAAAAAAAACAAGATCTTAAAACTGTTCTAGCAAATATGCAGGTGTCTAGAACAATGAAAAAAATTTATGACAGTTATAGCAGTCACCAAGGAAAAGTCCTGTACAAATTGCAAATCTGTGAGTTGGTCACTATACCAGTTATTTTTATATAGTCTTTTCAGATGTGTTTGTGCTTAGTTATTACTTGTTTATAAATTTAGAGGACTATAGCTATAATTTCTTCCTAGAGACCTTGACCATGAGGAGCTCACAATTGAATGGAACAGAGAACTATAAACCAAGAATTAAATTCAGAGAGAAAGGTTCTATAGTACAGGGTGTATACAAAGTACAGAAAAGCACTGTGGCCCCATATTCTGGCCTTATCTTCTGCTCTAGACTTCCCGAAGTAGCATTTCCTGAACCTACCTGTTTTTTTCCACGCACCTGGGCCTCTATCTGTATGTGCTGTTCTCTGTCTTTGAAAGCCTTTCTATACCTTATGTGCCTGGTGAATTTCTATTTCTTGAAAATCTTCTTGAAGGTTGCCTCTACTGCATCCAAATAATTATTTATTCTATTTATTTATGAATAATTACAGTCAGTTCTCATTATTTGAAGTAGTTATGCTCTATAAAGTCGCCTGGAACCCTGAATTGTCAAATGCTAAACCACTGCTCCTAGGGAAAATATGTATATATGTACATACATCGCATAGGTTATAATCTTAAATCCTAAAAACAGGTCAGCCTGTAGATCGTATCTTCTTTATTTACAAAAGAATAAATGAAGTACACAAGTGCCAAGTGACTTGCCTGAGGCTGCCCCCCTAACAGGTGCTAGAGTTAAAATTTAAACCTTGTCCAGTTGGCCCCAGAGCCAGAGCTTCTTGCACTACACTGCACTGCCCCCTACCGTCTCTGTCCTCTGGTCATCTCTGTAGGAGAGCTGAAGCAAGGCCAAGGATCACCTTACTGGACCTTAGCTTGGGGCGTATGCAAGGAGTGACAAATTTTTCACCACTATGTGCATGTCCATGAATGAGCTTGAAAACTCTATAGTATTGACTTTGGGGTTATAAATAAATTTTAGCAAGTAAGCAAATTTGCAAATAATGGGATCCACAAATAATGGGAATCAAGTGTATTTGTAAGTGACTCCTAGAGTATATTTCATGGTAATAACCACCCCCAATCCTCTGTAGACTGTTCCTTTGATAATTTGTTCATTTGTTCATTCATTCACCAAATGTTTGTTAAGCATTTACTACTATAAACCAGACTCTGCTTTAGTCTGTGGTGAATAAACTAGAGATTAAATCCTGCTCTATGGATCTTATATTCAAGTAAGAAAGACGGGTAGCTAAGTCTGGAGCTCGTTGGAGAGGTCCAGGTTGGAATCATAGATTAAGTTGACCAAGGTGAAATCTGGTGTGCCCCCTCCTACTTCACATTCCCAGGCATACTTCCAGAATATATCTGTTCTACTCTTATGCATAAACTCTTCCTTTGAGCCTCTCTTCATTGACCTGTGTCAACCTCTACTTGTCATTTGTTGATTTGGAGGCCACTTGCCCATGTAACTGGCAGGACATTATAGAAGAATTATGCTGACCTGGTCTTTAAATTCTGGCTCTGCCACATACCAACTAAGTGACTTTGGTCAAAGTCTTGGACTTTTGAGCCTCTTTCCTAATTCAGAAGTGGTGGTATGATGTGTTAGGCCTTTGTGGGTTGCAAGGAAGAGGCACATACGTATTACCTTTGGTGATGAAGATTGAATGTAAATTTGAATGGGAAATCATTCAGCAGCCATATTGTATCTTGGCCCTAGTGCTTTCAAAACCTCATAGACCAATACCTTAGCAGTATTTAGGATAGAATTTGAACTCTGGAGACCAATCTTCTTTTACTTTGTTTACTCAACATTTGTATTTCCCAAGAAAGAATATCTGATTGGATTGGTCTGTTGCCTTCTAAAATGGAGAGCCCCTATTGGGCAGAATTTTGAGCCAAGACATGTCCTTGGTGATTGATCTCCCTCTGGTTCAACCTGTATGGTGTCCTTAGCTAAGGCACTAAGTCCTGATCCAGTCACTTGTGACCAAAGAAGTAGAGTTGGTTTTATGTATCATCTGTCACACAGAGTATGGCATATATGAAAAGAACCCCTTGGAGACAGTTTTTTCAGAAGATAACTGAGGGTACAGCAGTTTCATTGCTTTCTGTCCAGTTCAAATACCTGTCTAACATTATCATAGATAATATTTAATAAATCCTCTCACAAAGTAATGGACACATCAAATATTCAATATATGTTTCTTTTGGTGTTGCATTTAGTATTACTAGAATGTTATTATTTGTTCATATGGCTGTCTTCCTTACTAGACCATGAGCTCTATGAGGACAGACTCCACAGCATCATCTTTCTGTCTTAGGCACTTAGTTCAATGTCTGATACATAGTAATAGATGCACAAATGTCTGATTTGTGGAATTCTCAACTCTTACTGAAAGGATGGGAGGATATGATGGCTTCCCAGAGAAGGTGTTATTTAAGCTGATTCTTAAAAGAGTGAGTAGGAATGTTTTCCAGCTGAATAAAACCTTGAGGCAGCATTCCAAGCAGAGACCACCAGGTACAAAGGCACAGAGATACAAAGAGATGATGAAGTTTACCAAACACTCCCAGGTTTAAAAAGCAAACAATCAAAAATAACCTAAGGAAAGGCCAGGCACGCCTGTAATCCTAGCACTCCGGGAGGCCGAGGCGGGTGGATTGTTTGAGCTCAGGAGTTCGAGACCAGCCTGAGCAAGAGCGAGACCCCGTCTCTACTAAAAAAATAGAAAGAAATTAGCTGGACAACTAAAAATATATAGAAAAAATTAGCTGGGCATGGTGGCACATGCCTGTAGTCCCAGCTACACAGGAGGCTGAGGCAGGAGGATCGCTTGAGCCCAGGAGTTTGAGGTTGTTGTGAGCTAGGCTGATGCTGCGGCACTCTAGCCCAGGCAACAGAGTGAGACTCTGTCTCAAAAAAAAAATAACCTAAGGAAAAAACTATGCATGGCCTTGGCCAAAGTGCTTGTCACAACGGAGTTAACTATGACCACAACTACTCAGTAATGGATTCAAGTTTTAAGGAGAAAGCGTAACATTCTCAGGTTATTGGCAGAGTATCTCTAACAATTTAGAAATACATGTGTTGATTTCTGAATTGAATTTAGAAATACAATATATTGAATTCTGAGAGCTATTAATATTACATCATAGTGAAATCATTTACTTCACTACGTCCGAAGCTCGTATGTGTCCCACACTGTTCAAGGTGCTGAAAATATAATCAAACTTATTCTCAGGGAGCTCACAAGCAAGCAAGGGAGACAGATGGATGAACAACTGATTTATCATGTGACAGGTGAGGTGATAGAGATGAATAAAATGCTAACTAAACCCGGAGAAAGGAGTAGTTAGTAATCTATGGAGTGCTGGGGGAAGATTTCTCAAATGAGGTGATATATAAGCAGTCTGAAGCACTATGCAAATATGAGACAGACTGAAGGAACATATCCAGCTTAATTTGTGTTAACATTTTATTTTTGTTTTTAATTTTATTATATATTGCAGAAATGATACATATTTACTATTGCAAAATTAGAAAGCATGGATAGGCAAAAAGGGGTGGGGGAGCTATAAAGCATTCCATAGATCTACCATGCTGAGTCAATAATTAATGTTTTGATGGATATATATTTTACTTTCTATGCATATTCGTTTATATACATAAATATACAGTTTTAAATAGAAATGGTTCATCCTGAGTGTTCTGTTTATCACTTTATTTTTATGAGATAAATCCCCTCAGAGTACAATTGCTTTGCCCAAAGAAGTTGTTTGCTGTATATTGCTGTTACATAATGGGAACTAGAAAAAGGGCTAACTTCTTGACCTAGTGAACATGTGATCTTGTGGTAATCTAATCTCCTGAACCACTTCAGAGGCTTCATCAAAGTCACATTCAGAAACGAACCTGATGTATGTGTAGGTAGTTATGCTTGCCATTATTGTTGGTAATAGCATGATAAGGATGACTTCAGTGTCTATCAATAGGGAACTAGTTAAATAAACTGTGGCACATCCAAACCATAAAATAACCATGTAGTTATAAAGAAGAATGAGCAAGATCTGTGTACTCATGTAGAAGAGCTCTAAGATATATTGAGTTTAAAAAAAAAAAAAAAGGAACAAGGTGTGATATGTATAGTATGCTGATTTTTGTGTTGCAAAAGAAAGAAGAGTAGAGAAAGACTATACATGCATATTTGCAAAAAAATTCTAAAATGATATATAAGAAACCAATTAAAATGTTTATCTGTGGAGGGAGAATGGGAGGAAGAATGGGATTTTGCCATGTAAGTTTTTTTTTTTTTTTTTTTTTGAGACAGGGTCTCTCTCTGTTACCTGGGCTAGAGTATGAAGGCATCATGATAGCTCACTGCAACCTCAAACTGCTGGGCTCAAGGGATCCTCCTGTCTCAGCCTCCTGAGTAACTGGGACTACAAGCATGTGCCACCATGCCCAGATTGTTTTTTTTATTTTATTTATTTTTTGTAGAGATGGGGTCTCACTATTGCCCAGGCTAGTCTAGAACTTCTGGCCTCAAGTGATTCTCCCCACCTTGGCCTCCCAAAGTTTTGGGATTACAGGCGTGAGCCACTGAGCCCAACCCCATGTATTTTTATATATAGGTATATTTTAAAATTTTTTTGAATTATCTGTTTGTACTTATTACCTTTTTAAGAATAAATGAGTGAATAAATGAAATGGGGTTATGAGAAAGTGATAAGAAAAAGGGATCTGAGGGGCTGCCCATCTTTCTGGTACCAGGTGAATACATAGCAATAGAAGCAAAGATTAGAAGAGTAGCCCCAGAAAGGGGGAGAGGCAGCCCTTTTTTCTTCTTTGCCTCAATTTTGTATATTTAAAAAAAAAAAACTTTGAGAACAATAAAACAATTTAAACAAAAACGTTTCCAGATTGCAGTTCCCATTACTTCAATAGCTGCTTTCTTTTTTGTATTCACTTGTAGTATTTTTTCATGAGCATACATATTATTTTGTATTGCAATCACATTTTTAACCTTTTTAAATTTATGTAATTGTGTTTTCTCTGTGGTGCTACAGGAGGACCTTTAAAAAAGAAAAATGAAGGTGGGGCAGCTTTGTGTGGTACACATCCCCAAAGTGGGCTGGTCTACTTTTAGAGACAGGGATTCAAGCTCTCTAGCCTACATGTGACACATACATTAGGAAAAAAAAAAGAAAAAGAAAAGATATACAAATATTTAGAAATAAAAATAATTTTAATTCCCGAAATTGCAAGTATGTCTTAAGGGCATGTCTCTTTTATTGCTATGAAATGACGTGAAAATGTTTAATTTATCCTTTTGTAAATCAGAAGGCTAAATACCTGAATTATACTACAGAACTACAAATAAACATTATTCCCTATAAATTAGTACAGACATTATGGA
>NW_012147986.1:2184013-2262423 GCF_000956105.1 Propithecus coquereli
AATTTTAAATTTTAATCTGTGTGTAATTTATTTTTGTGTGAAGGTAGACAGTCCATTTTTCATTTGTCCTTCCACCCCTTGTTTTGAATGGTCAATTAGTTGTCCCTGCATTTTTTTTAAATGATCTATACTGTCTCTACTATTTGAAATGCAGCTTTTGACATAAACCAGATTCTTGTTTCTTGGCTTTCTATTTTGTTGATATGTTTATTTCTATGCTCATTCTACACTATTTTAATTACAGTACTTTAATTTTATAT
Source organism: Propithecus coquereli (assembly GCF_000956105.1). Taxonomy (NCBI): domain Eukaryota; kingdom Metazoa; phylum Chordata; class Mammalia; order Primates; family Indriidae; genus Propithecus; species Propithecus coquereli. Next base: position 2,184,274 of record NW_012147986.1, read on the forward strand.
TTCTCTTCCTTTTAAAACTTTTTAATGATTATTCTTATATAATTATTAACCCGGCAAAAATTAGAATCAGTTTGTCAAGTTTTCAAAAAGTTCTTTTTGGGCATTTTAGATTAATTTGGGAAGAGTAAACCATTTACAGCGTGTCCATCCATATGTTCAACTTATATTAAATATTCCTCAATAAATTTTTTTATATTCTACACATTTACTAGGTTTATTCCCAAGAATTTTAGATTTTTGTTTTTATAGTTGGATCTCTTTTTCTTTTATCTTTTCTAACTGGTTGTTATTGATTTATACAAAAGCTATTGATTTTTTGTGTTTATTTTATAACCTGTCTTGTTATTAAACTCTGTTTCTAATAGTGTTTTCAGTTTTTCGGTTTCTTAGTCTTGCTGAAAAATCAAAATCATATCTGAAAATAAGGATAATCTTGCCTCTTCCTTTCCAATAGTTATGCCTCTTATCTTGTGTTCTTGACTAATTGCATTGGACAGTAGCATTTAAACAAAGTTAAATAACGGTCATGATAGTTAACATTCCTAATCTTTTTTCTGTTTTTAATGGAAATGCATTTAAGGGTTGAATCAGAGAGATGCTTACATGAGTATATTGATTATATTAAAGAAGCTTGATTTTATTCTTTTTTCAAAAAATTTATGCTTCTTTTAAATGGGTTTTATCAAAAATGAACATTTAATTTTTAAAAACATATCTGGCAACTATTGAGGTAAACATGTAATTTTTTTTCTTTTCCCTATTAATATAAAATGCATTTTTATATTTCTTTATATTAAACCATCCTTTAATTTCTGGGCTGAACGCTGTTTGTCAAAATGTTTTTGTACTGTTTTATTTTTAACTAAATTGCTTGATTTTATTTGCTCTTGTCTTATTTGAAATTGTTAATAGCATGGAAATTGGTCTGTGGTTTTCTTTGTGTTAATTTTGTTCAGTAGAGTAAGTTACCTGTATACAAATAATATGGCTCTGTTCATTTCTTTGTGATTTGAAACAGTTGCATGGGAATTATCTACTTTTTGAAAGTAGGTGCTATAAGACTTGCCCACTCTTTAAAATGCAGTAATCTCAGAGAAGTTTTAACTTAGTGATTTTAGTGTAAACAGGAGCAGAACAGAATATAATGACCTCGTGAGAGTTTACTTTTGTTTGGTAATGATATTCTTGTTTTCTTTTTATTTTCTAGGCTTTGGTGCTAGTACTGAGCACTAGTATTACACTCACCATCTGAAGTTTATAGGACTTTTGTTTTAATATTGAACAGATATAACTGTTTAGTTCTGCAACCTTGCAGATATATAAAATGTGTCTGCCAGGGCTCTACTTTATACCCACTGAAAGCAAGAAGTAATATAGTAAAAATTTGCCTGGAGAAAGACTTTGGAAGAATGGGGTATCCTGATTTAATTCTATAAATTTGGAAGTATAAAGATGAAAAAAATTTGAAACTTTAACTCCCTGTTGAATGCAATTCTGAAATACAGCCAATTATTTCACTTTTCTTCTCTCGTAAGTTTGGTGTATTCAGACCTTGTTGATGTTTTATTATATAAGTCCTAGAGTGCCTGAGGCTTACATTATAAAGATCTTTTCTAGAACTTTGATGTAAGAGGATATAAACAGTATTGAATAAGATCAGGCTACCTGGGAACTGATACACGTAAGTATACTTTTTAGACTAAATCTGTGATTATAGCTTGTTTTCTTATTTAACTCATAAAAATAAAACACATTGGATGGCAGGTGGGAGTAGTGAGGAGTTTATGTCTTTTAGTTGGATATCTTTGTTTCATATCAAGATAGAATGTACAGTATCCCTGGCTTTGGACCTACAGAAGCAAACACATTTTTCTACTTGCCGTAACACAAATTGCTGGGCCCCACTCCAGAGTTTCTGTTTCATCAGGTCTTGGGTAGGGCCTGAGAATTTAGATGATGGTGCTGCCATTGATCCAGGAACTACATTTGTGAGAATCACTGCTGTGTACTAACTATAAATTGTAGAAATCTGGTTCTATTAATAGAAGAAAGCTTAGTTTGGTCTGGGATAAGAACCATACAGGTTATGCAGTAAATCATGAAAGATGCAACCCTTAATGACAGCATAGTGTTGAGTTTAGGTAACGAGCAATACACAGTGACATTAACACAATCCATGTTTTTCATGACTGCAAGTCCTAGCCAAGTATCAAGTGAGAAATTCTGTTTCCTTTGCAAGGCTTAGAGAGACAAGGGGATTCTAGTCAAATAGGATTTAGAGATTAACCCCATGAACACAGGAGTAAGTTGTATGTCCCTTTTGTCTCCCCCATCATTTAGCATTTAGCCTTTAGAAGGGCCTGGTATTTTTTTTTTTATTTATTTCAGCATATTATGGGGGTACAGATGTTTAGGTTATGTATGTTGCCCTTGCCCCCCTCCCCCCTAAGTCCGAGTATCAAATATGTCCATCCTTCGGGTGGTGCGCATTGCACTCTTTGTGTATGCATATACCGGTCCCCTCCTCCTTCCTCCCCCCTCCCCCTGCCCAACATCCAATAGATGTTATTCTTATATGTGCACTTATGGGTTGATCAGTTAATACCAATTTGATGGTGAGTACATGTGGTGCTTGTCTTTCCATTCTTGGGATACCTCACTTAGTAGAATGTGTTCCAGCTCTATCCAGGAGTATACAAGAAGTGGTTTTTTTTTTTGTTTTTTTTTAACTGGTAAAGGGCTTTGAGTGCTTATTAAATTGAAAGATTTGTGTGTTTTTAAAAATATTAGCCATGTTTATTGTTAAGGGTTTGTTTTTTTTAACTGTAATTACGGAGAATAAGAGAAACTTTTTCCAAAAAAAAGAAGTCACTGAGATTAGTTTATCTCATTGGAATGTGGAGAATATAGTCTGCTGCATAAAATATAAATGTGCTATGGATTTTCCATTTTTTAAGTGCTATGTCATTGTATTGTTTGAGGTAATACTAGTGATTCTTGTAATCCATTTGAAGATGAAAAATAAAGGCCAAAATCATAGACATAGCGCAGAAACCGGATATTGGGGACAGCTATGAAGGAATACGCGTGCGCGCGCGCACACACACACGCACACACACACACACACACATATAGAATACACACATATTTTTTAAAGTTTTATTTATTATCGTTAGCTGAGGGCAAAGGTACCTGTGCTGAGTTTAGGTGTCATATGTAGAATCTTTGAGTTGAAGAGAAAGGAAACTCTGAAGCCATACCTTTTCATAGAGGAGTTTTGCTTTAACAAGTTTTTCTTGCTTGTCAACTCTGTAAGTTCTTTTGTTCCACTGCTGATAGCCTCAGTTGGCCAACTGGTCCAACCTAGACTGTTTGAAGAAATAACTGGTGTTACAAACAGTGGCTTAGGCAGATTCCTTACTTGGAAACATTCCTATTTTGCTTTCCTTACCCCCTCAGAAGAGTTTGGGTGAAGAAAAGGAGGGTAGAACTAAATCCTCCAGACCAGACCTGTGGTTCTGAAGCTTGGCTGCACATCAAAAACACCTTAAGTTGTTTCCTAAATATCAATATAGATTTGGGGCCCCCCCTTTCAGATCATCCGAATCACACTCTCCTAGGATGGGATGAGGGGGAGGGATTGTCTGTATTTTTAATAACTTCCCCAAGTAATTTTATGTAGGTAACTGGGCTCTATGCCTCAGATCAAACCAGTGCTGGTCCCAGGTGAATTTTTACCAAAATGTTGTGAAACAAGAAAAATAAAGACCATATAGTGTTTTTCATGAAACTAAATTTATTCAGTTTAAAGAATTGTCCTTTTCATTGAATTAAGGCCTTCTTGTGTTTTTTGGTGCTGAAATATCCTTTTATAGAATGATGTTGATGAGGATGTTTTTGTCATCCTTACTCAGTTTTTTAAAAAATTGGAATCCTATGTTGTCCTCAAAATATTTTTGAAATTTTCCTTGTTTATGAAATCCTAAAGACTGAGTACCTCTGATCTAATCATTCTTGGAAATTGTTTTTAAGATACTTTGGAATACAGGTCCATGGAAGGTCTGAAGCCCTTGGGGCTGGATGAGTTTCAGAATTTTTTAGATTTTCGAAAGATGTTTTCTATATGTTATATAATGCCCCAGTGTGTCTGGTGCAGCACCCTTAGTCATACACATTGTTATTTCTGAGCAAAACAGGAGTATCACACTAAGTGGGATAGATAAAGTCTGTACATAGCTTCACATCAGTTCAGGCCAAGTTTTACTGTCACATAAGTTTTGACATAAAGTGCAAGAAAAATTTTTAGTTTTTAGAGCTTTTTGGATATTGGAATTGTGCATAAGGGATTATAGACCTATTTGGAGGTCTGCTTTCTCATCCTAAAAGTGCCAGCAGGCTTCAGATTAAATGGAGCTTTATATGTTTATGGTAGGGAATATAATTTATTTTGATTTAAACACACTAGCATGTGGTATGAACTTGTTCATATTCTCCTTCCGAAGACCTCAGTTCTTTTGTCGAATAACATTTTTCTTCAGCCTGGTTCCCCCACCTCCATTTGGAATATTTGAGAAAATCAAAGTTTTCTATCATAGCCTTTCTGGAATTAATGTGGGAAGTGTGAGAGTATAGGGTAAGTGGTTAAGAGCATGGGCTTTGGATCTGAAAGACCTAAACTTAAGCCCCAATTCCAGCACAAGGTTGTACCTTGGGCAAGGTGTTTAATGAATCTCTGAAAAACAGAGAATTTATCTGAAAAACTGGGATAATAACAGCCCTGCCTCATGGGATTGTTTTAAAGCTTGAAAGAGATAATGTTATGAAGTACTTAAGAGACCCGTTATTTTATTCTTGTCTTCTCTTCTATTTGGGTAGATTACTTGTTTCTTCTGTCTAGCTAGGTTGTCCATCGGGACCTTCTCTTTCCAGAGGTCTAGGGAAGCTTGCCCTAAATGCTTTCTCAATCGTGACATACTTTAGTTTTGCCCTTGCAACTTTGATGTAAAGTCTGCCTCTTCAATTGTTTCCACACCAAAAAATCCACAGGCTCCTAAGGTTTGTATGGGCCTAGTAGTTCTACTGAAAATTGAAGTTCTTAAGGTGTAATTCATGCTATGCAGTGTGAGGCCTTTCATTCTCTGAAATGTACCACCCTTGACTTTTTCTTCTTCACTCTATTTTAGCACTGTGTTCCCATTAGCCAGAGAAACATTCCCCTTTCTCCCACGAAACAGTTCTGACCTTACCCTGGTCCCTCAAGGAGTCTCCTTCTCCCCAAAATTAACTTTCGGGGAGTTTCTTCCATCCAAAATGGGTACCCTTCCTGAAAAGACTTCTAGTGAATACAGTTTTCTCTACCTTGTTCTTACATATGTATTTAGGCTGCTTGGCTCCCCTCTTCACACTGTACTATAGCAAACAAACTTTTTTTCCAGAAATATATCAAATAAAATGAACATGTGTTCCCTTTTGGTTATTTTCGTTAGAATCCATGCTACAAGATTTCTTCCAGTTTAGACAGTTCCACTGTGGCAAGCTTTTATGCTTAGCCTATAGCTCATGAGGAGAATGTTATAGCTACCTGGTGTTATTAAGTGCTAAAATAGTAAACAATAAGACATACTCCTTTTTCCAGAATAGAAATGTTTTTTTCTTCCTTGAGTAATTTAACCTGTCAAAAACAGATTTCAGAGTAGTATTGTCACTGGCTGTGGGGAATAACTCTTCATACTCAATGATGGGTGCTCAGCTATAGATCCTAGCCCTTAAGGGCATGGGCTTCCTGGCTAGGAAATGAGATTTAGAATATAGCATTCTAGAAATGGCAGTTAGTCAACATATCGTTTATTGAAGACCTGGTGAGTGCACAGAGGCATGCTAGAAGCTGTAAAAGACTTGATTCTTGCCCTCAAGAAACTTCCAAGATTATAGACTGCTCCCAAAACAAATAATGAGTAATGCTCTCTCAATGTATGTATAATCAAATGTGAAATTGGAGGTGGAGGTAGGGGAGACCTTAGGCAGAGATTGTAGTCAGGCTTCTATAATGGCATTTATAATATAATTGTACATTTAAAAATATGTTAAATTGTCATCAGATCAGTCTAAGACATTTAGAGGCTTTTGTCTTATTGGTGAGAAAAGTTATACATATTTTATATATAAAAATTTACCCATAGGAATGTTTTTGATTAATGCTATCTGTTACAGATGAGTTCACCCCTGTTAATAATATGTAATATCTTTTTGGAGCTGGATCTGGAGAAATCAAGGTCCATGTGCTGACCACCATTTGTTGTTGTCCTGGGAGGATGATTGATTGCCTTTAACTGGAGGGAGTTAGAACTTGAAGGTGGGGGTCTGGGTATAGAGATCTTGCCACTGTTGGCAAGTCTGTTGATTCTACCTTTGGAAGTGCCTTTAAATGCCTGATGGAGTACATTTTATGACTGTTTGTCACTATATTGGAGGAATTGTTCTTAGTCTTTAGTCTTTCTATATATCAGAATTACCTATAGCAAATTAACAAGCAAAAATGCAAATGTTGAGCCTTGGCTCAGGCCTGACAAATCAGAATATCTGAAAAGTATGGTTGCAGAAAAGCTTCCAGATGATTTTGGTGTACTCCTGAGACTGAGAACCACTAAATTAGAATAGGCCTTCTCACCACTTGCTAAATGCATTTTTAATCCTATTTGAGAATGCTTCTGTTTTGTTTTCTTGGGTCTGGTCCAGGGACTAGACTATTGCTGTAATTAAATTCAGTGTTGTCATTCTTCCCAGAGTGTCTGTATCCAGATTTTCGGATTCCACTTAATCAGTAGGGCAAATTTATAGGTCAGTATGGGACCCATTTTAAACAATAATAGAAAAGAGTTTGTATTATATTCATATTATCTTTCTAATCTGGCAGCCTTGAGTTTAATTTAGAAGATGCCTGTATTTGTAATTTACTTTGTTTTGGTATATTTTACTATTAGGGATCATATAAATGATTTTCCTCTTTTTCTTGACTTCCTTATAAACTAATAAGTTTTTGAAAGCTTCTTGTCAACTTCTAATTGTAGGTAAGTTTAGTTTTCTGTGTGCTTAACAAGCTCATTGACAACCTATTCGCAAGCACTGTTCTTGCATCAAATGGAAGATAACTTATGGCTCATATGTGCATTGAGATCAACATAGGAAAGATTAGTAGGGTGATTACTTATTTTCTTTTAAAGTCCATGCAGCTTCACAATGAACAAGTGAAATAGAAATACTGGGGACAAAATCATTGTAATTAGAGATTTAGCTGGAACTATTTTTGTTCTTTTGAGACAGGGTCTCACTCTGTTGCCCAGGCTAGATAGAATACAGAGGCATCATCATAGCTTACTGCAACCTGACACTCCTGGGCTCAAGCAATCCTCCTACCTCAGCCTCCCAAGTCGCTGGGACTACAGATGTACACCACCATGCCTGGCTAATTTTTAAATTTTTTGTAGAGATGGGTCTCTCTATGTTGCCCAAGCTGGTCTCGAACTCCTGGCCTCAAGCAATCCTCCTGCCGTGGCCTCCCTAAAGTGCTGGCATTATAGTTGTGAGCCACCACACCTGGCCTGGAACCTGTTTTTTATATCTCTATATACATATCCTCCTTTTCCCAGCCCAACCCGCAAGTAGCTAAAGTACTCCCCCTCCCTCCTTTCTTCCTTAACACCTCACCAAATGATGACATCTGATGGGTTTATTTACTTAGTAAAAAAAAGAAGAAAGACCTTGTAAAACAAGGAGACAGAGAAATTATGTTAGTGCAAAGTATTATGTGGCACATAAAAATATGTTCTACATGAATTTAAAAGGCTTTATAAGATTATTTCTTGTGTTGCTTATGTAGCTTTAAAATGTGTGTATGTTTGTGACCCTGCAAAAATTAGAAGAGGAAACAAAAAGAAAGTTAAAAAGTTGGAGAGTTGGAGTTTTACAGGTTAATCCAGCAACTGTTTGGGCAAGCAGGCTTACATTTGTAGGACATAAACATTCCTACCACCAGGGAAATGAAATCTACTGCTGTGGAGTGGGGATGTTTCATGTGGCTTGATAATGGATAAAAACTCTCCTGATGCTCTTCTTCCTACTACTCTGATTTCATGCTCACCATGCAACCATCTATTGCTAGTTACCACATTAACTGCCATGTGAGTTGTATTTAACGCATGCTAGTTTTGAGCCCAGGGCCTCATGAATCATAAGTAACTCACATGTTTCTTCATCTTGGAGTCAAGAGAACTATTTTTCGAATTGCATATAACTCATGTAAAGAAAACAGTAAAAGGCCGGGCGCGGTGGCTCACGCCTGTAATCCTAGCACTCTGGGAGGCCAAGGCGAGTGGATCGCTCAAGGTCAGGAGTTCGAGACCAGTCTGAGCAAGAGCGAGACCCTGTCTCTACTAAAAAATAGAAATTATCTGGACAACTAAAAATATATATATATAGAGAGAGAAAAAAAATTAGCCGGGCATGGTGGCACATGCCTATGCTCCCAGCTACTTGGGAGGCTGAGGCAGGAGGATCGCTTGAGCCCAGGAGTTTGAGGTTGCTGTGAACTAGGCTGACGCCACAGCACTCTAGCGAGGGCAACAGAGCCAGACTCTGTCTCAAAAAAAAAAAGAAAAGAAAAGAAAAAGAAAACAATAAAAAATAACAAATTTTTCATTGAATTAGAAATAATAGTTTTGTTTTTGAAGTTTTTATTCTATTTTCTTAATAAAACACTGTCGCCCCAAGGAAAACAAATTTTTTTCTAGTGTGCCGGTCAATGTGTTAAGAATCTTAGGCATTTGGATTTTGAATCATAGAGATGTATTAGCTACTCAAAAAATAAACAAATATTCCCTTCTGCCTTCCCAGGGCCTACATTATCAACTATATCTTCTCTCTCCTATATGCATAACCTTTCCCTCTTCACTAGATCCTTTCTGTGAACATTTAAACATGAACTAGACTCTCTAATCTTTAAAGACAAATAGTTTTCATGCACTTCTCACTCCTCCAGTTTCTGTCCATTCTTGCTGCTTACCTTGACAGCTGGCCTCTTTGAAAGAGTTATCTAATACTTATTATCACCTACAATTCATCCTACCTCCATTTGGCTTTCACTCTCATTTCTCTCCATGGAAACTGCTCTCATTAAGGTCATCAGAGACCTTCAGAGTCCTGAATTTTGTGGACACTTCTTGGCCTTCCTCTTACTTGACCTTTCAGCAGCCTTCTACATTGCCACTTTACTGGAAGTATGTTAGTTTCCTGTGACTGATATAACAAATTAACAAACTGGAGCCTTAAAACAACAAAATTTATTCTCTTACATTCTGGATAATTCAAGATGACCTCCTTATCTCAAGGCCCTTAATTTAATTACATATGCAGAGACCCTTTTTCCAAATAAGGTAGGCTTCAAAGGTTCCAGGGATTAGGACATGGACGTATCTACCATTCAACCCACTACACAGAGGTTCTATCTTTTTTTTTTTTTTTGAGACAGAGTCTCACTCTTTTGCCCGGGCTAGAGTGCCGTGGCGTTAGCCTAGCTCACAGCAACCTCAAACTCCTGGGCTCAAGCAATCCTCCTGCCTCAGCCTCCCAAGTAGCTGGGACTACAGGCATGCGCCACCATGCCCGGCTAATTTTTTCTATATATTTTTATTTGTCCAGCTAATTTCTTTGTATTTTCAGTAGAGACGGGGTCTCGCTCTTGCTCAGGCTGGTCTTGAACTCCTGAGCTCAAACAATCCTCCCGCCTCAGCCTCCCAGAGTGCTAGGATTACAGACGTGAGCCACCGCACCCGGCCCCGGCCTCTATCTTGATTCTGTTATGCCACACTCTTCTGGCTTTCTTTTCAATTCTCTGACTTCTCCTCATTCTCCTTTTCATATTATTCTCCTCTTCTACCTAATCTTTTAAAATGTTCACATATATCAGGGCTTGGTCTTGGACCCTCTTTCATCTCATTTTGCATTTTCTCCCTAGTCAGTATCTTCTAGTCCCATGACTTCAGTTACCATTTATATAAATGACTACTCCAATTTTCTATATTTAGCCAGACTTATCCTATTCTTGGTGCATATAGCCAACCTACTTAACATCACCATTTGAGTGTTTCAGAGGCATTGCAAATTTAACATGTCCAAAATAGAACTCATCACCCTTTTTACCCCCACCCCCTTAACACCACCCAGGAAAAGTTTGCCCTTCCCACAGAGTTCCTTTGCTCTGTGAATGACATTACCATCCACCCAGTTGTTTGTACCAAAATTATCCTTGATATTTTCCCTCAACCTGGCTCCCCAAATCTAGTTCATCACCAAAAACGTCCCAAAATAGTTTTGGAGTCTGCCTACTTCTCTTCTTACTGCCATCATCTTAGTCCAAGCAGTCACCCTTTTTTCATGTACATTAGAGTGTACATGAGCTGTCTTATTGGCCTTTCATTATCTGCTCTTGGTCTCTCCAGTCCATTTTCCACATGGCAGCCTAAGCGATCTCAAAATAAGAGTTGAATCATGTCACAATCCTCCTTATAATGGCTTCCATTTCTTTTAGGATGAAATCCAAAATCCTTCATGTGGTTTCTTAAGGTCTGGTCCCATCTGCCTGTCCAACCTCATCTCTCTTCCTTGTAATTCTCTAGTGATCTGCCTACCTACCTTCTTTTAGTTCCTGAAAGTTCTTTCCCTCCTGCCTCTGAGTCTTTACATATGCTTTTCCCTCTCCTCCTGTTTCTAGCCAACTTATATTCTTCAAGTATCAATGAAAATGTTTCTTGTTCAGGGAAACCTTTCCTAATCATCCTCCACTTCTGGACTAGATTAGATCCCCCTGTTGTTTTCTGAAAGTCCCTTTTACTTCTTTTATAGCACAGATCATATTTATTCTTAAATATTCGCTTCTCTCTCTCCTGAAAAAATGTAAATACCCCCAGGGCAAGGACTGTGTACCCCATCAAAGCAAGAGTCAACAGTCAAACACGGTGTCTAGGATCAATAGGCACTCAGATATTAATGAGTAAGTGGATCTAATATCCTACTTGCTAGGATGTAACTGAGAGAAGGAAAACCTGAATCCATTGTCAGCATATTTGAAGTAAAATAAAATTTAAAACTGTCATCTGTAATATTTAATTCTAAAAATGGTATTAACCAGACTGAAAGAAGTAATGAAACCATAGGAAACAGAATAGGAGAGACTAGTTTTTGTATCAATTACTGAATGGACTTTTTCCAGGCAGTTCATTCGAAAGTCCCAAGTAATCTTCACAGTCAAACTGTTATCATGGCCATTGCAGGTTTATAGCTTCTGAAAAATCTCCTTTAGGCTCAAAGAATAGCTAGTTTTTGGTACAAGCATGTTGGATCTGAAAATTGTGGGTGTTCAAAGTGTTGAACTGATGAAGCATGTATTCTTGAAATATCCTAGGTACATTAAAAGTCCTGAAGCTTTCTGTGGCTTAGAACTGAGGTCCCTGTTTCAAGCCAAATATTTTAGACACAAACCTTTGGCTATGATAAAGTGCTAAATCAACTGTTTAGCAGGCCTTAGCACCCCTATAATGACTATTAACAGCTGTGTGCTTTCCCATTTTCAGCCAAAGTGACAACTGTTATTTTCCATTTTCAGCCTGTTTGCCAGGTATATAAGAGGGAAGGTGGGGTAGAGGAGGAATAAGTTTCAAATTGTTCTTAGATCTCATAATGCAGTATAGTCACAGACAAGACATAAACTCCTTTATCTATCTTTGAGATCTACTTCTCAAAGAACTATTTCTTAAGCAGTAACCTATTTCAGACTGCACATTTGTCTTCTTGATAGGTAAAAGGAAAGATGTGACAACTAGTGGTTTGTGTGGCAGAGCTAATTGTCAGTATTTATTAAACACTCATATAAATTATCTATTGCTTGGTAACAACTTACCTCAAAGCTTAGCAAATAAAAACAACATAGTTTCTGTGGGTCAGGAATCTGAGAGCAGCTTAGCTGGGTGGGTCTCTTATGAAGTGTAGTCAAGCTGTCAGCTGGCACTGCTGTATCATCTGAAGGCTTGATTGGGGAAAGATGTATTTGGAAGCTCACTCACGTGGTTGTTTATTTCCTTGTCACATGAGCTTCTCTGCAATATAGCTAACAATATGGCAGCCATTCTGATTCTTAATCCTATTTATGTAACCAAGCATTCTCCCCACCTCTAGAAGCTTTGGGTATATTTTCTTTGTCCCCACTGCACTGGACTTTCATAATGATGTGCCTTCATGTGGGTGAGGATCAAGTGAAATAATGAATGTGAAATGGTAAAATAGAATGGCTAGAAAAGCACAGTGTTCAAGCATGATGGATGGTGAGCTGGGGAAGAGCTGGTATCAGAAGAGAATGAATGTTACATGAAACTGGGAGCAGGAAAGTCAGGGAAGTCAATGGTGATCATCCTATCTTACCTGGTATGTTGTCTTTAAATGCCTTCCTTAAAAGTTACTAGTCTCCAGCAAAATCTCCCTATTCCTACACAGCTACTGAAGTCAAGGGGTACATTCAGCACCAGTTCACTCTCATCCAGAAGGCTCGCAAACCAGTATTGTTCTTGAACTAACCCAGCATTACAGAAAGGTTGCTGAACCCTTGAATGTGGTGTCTTCTTTGGTCTTACTATCCCACTGTGTGAGTGTGTTTTTAAAAATGAGTTTGGATCGATTATGTGCCTTGAATCAGAGCGTAGATGTGAAAGTACTTTATTAATTTTTTAAATGCTCCAAATTAAGTTGTTGGATTGCTGCTGTTTGGAGACACCAAACCTTCTAATTGTGTGCAAAACAAAAGTTGAATGATAGAACATACAAATTAACAGTTTATAACCTATTGTGAGAGAACCACTTTCCTACTATTGACAATACCATATCAGTGTTTTCAACTTTTTTGAAGTAGTTGCATTAAGTTCAGTAACATCTTAGTTAATGTTGAGTTTATGGTAATTTTCCACTCCCTTTCTCATAAAAAGTGCATCCTGCTATTTGTTCCCTGTACTCCATGTTGTTCTTGAATTAGAAGGGTTATTCTGTTCTTTCTTCCTCTACCTTTCCTTTTTCCTTTACTATTGCATACTTGGAATTTGTTTTTCAGGCAAAGGCAGATATTTTAGAAAACCGAATTCTGATTTCTGATTCTCTGTGGATGGTTTCCATATTAATGGAAAAAATATCACTATGCTGATTGTAAACAACTGCCAAATAAATCTTTGGAAATATAATGTGGTATAACCTGCTACCCAGCAAGTTTCAGGACCTTTAAGAGTCTCTGTAGTTAGGAATACCCCACTTACTTATGCAGTTGCCCTGACATTTAGAACAGACTCGCTTCTACCATTGTTATGCTGCATGTGGAAGTCTTAAAATTAAAGAACTGCTTTCCTCCCCTCCATAGCCTTATGGAATAGTTGTTACTGATTTGTATTTGGAATAGACATTGATTTCTTTTGTCTCTATCTAAAATACATTAAACACATGTATTTGCCTTATTTTAACCTACAGTTAATTAAATGGGTTCTGTTATAAATGAAATTCTTTTAGAACTATGTACCAATGAGTTATTTTTCCAACTATTCTCTACTGTTTACAATTCTGCCATGTCTTTTTAGAATATTAGAATATAATATTTGTTTCTTTTTTTTTTTTTTTTTTTTTTTTGAGACAAGAGTCTCGCTCTGTCACCTGGGCATTATCATACAGTGGCATCATGATAGCTCACTGCAACCTCAAACTTCTGGACTCAAGCGATTCTCCTGCCTAAGCCTCCCGAGTAGCTGGGACTATAGGCACATGCCACCACACCTGATTAATTTTTCTGCTTTTTGTAGAGACAGGGTCTTGCTCTTGCTCAGGCTGGTCTCGAACTCCTCGCTTCAAGCAATCCTCATGCCTCAGCCTCCCAAAAGTCTAGGATTACAGGCCTGAGCCACTGTGCCTGGCAGAATATTAGATTGCTAATGTTCATAATAGGTTAGAAAATTGCAACAGCAACAAAAAACTTTAAAGGGATTAAGAAAGAATATTTTAGTGTATCCAGAAGCAGAGAACTTTTTCATAAATGTTGCCAAGATGGAAATGAGCAGGGGAAATAATTTGTTAAAGGAACTTAAAGAAGACCTTAGGAGGCTTGGGGTGGGGTGGAGTGGGGATAGAATTGAGGTTGAAGAGGGGATGGGATAGAGAGAGAGTTGCCTAAGGACAAGTAAGCCTCAGGTATTTATGGATTCCTAATATTGTGGTAACTTATAAAATGTATAAACTTCAATCTCCCTTTTCAGGAGTTGAAAATCTAGGCCGGGCGCGGTGGCTCACGCCTGTGATCCTAGCATTCTGGGAGGCCAAGGCAGGTGGATCGCTCAAGGTCAGGAGTTCGAGACCAGCCTGAGCAAGAACGAGACCCCGTCTCTACTAAAAATAGAAAGAAATTATCTGGACAACTAAAAATATATATATAAAAAATTAGCCGGGCATGGTGGCGCATGCCTGTAATCCCAGCTACTCGGGAGGCTGAGGCAGGAAGATCACTTGAGCCCAGGAGTTTGAGGTTGCTGTGAGCTAGACTGAAGCCACGGAAATCTAGCCTGGGCAACACAGTGAGATGCTGTCTCAAAAAAAAAAAAAAAAAAAGAAAAGATAAACACAAGAAATTCATCCAACCTTTATAATACAGAAACATTGAGAGTCTCCCAAAAGATAATATGACTACATTAACATAGAAATGAGAAAAAGCAAATGATGGAGCATCTTGTATCACATGATCCTATTACTATTGAGAATAGATACTTGTGGAATGTTTGTGTTTGTATCTGCATACACATAGGGGAAGTCAGGGAGGTGATACGCATCACATTGTTAGTCATTCTTAACTCTGGATGGCTGGATAATTGATGGCTTTTATTTTCTCCTTTTTGATTATAAATATGAATGTGTATTATTTTTTGAAATACATTTTAAAGAAAAAAAGAACTTGAGAATAAGGAGCAGGGGCTTACAATATTCATTAAGAATGCATTTTCTCAAACTATTTAAACATTAAGGAAGCTGTAATGATCTTATTAGGTTCTAGGACCTACAGGAATTTGGCATGGGAAGATTCCCACTCTTCCCACCCCCATCCCATTTGTCCAGAAAGACAGCCTAGACATTTTTTTCCTTTAATACTTAAAAAATTGTACATCTGTATGGCTGATAACTGCAGGACGTGGTTGGTTTTATAACAGTTACAGACTAATAGTTTTTGTTCATCTATAGTTAAAATCTTTGACTCATAACTTTAGAAGCTTCTGGAAGAATGTGGATGTTATAGGTTTATATTTCCTTGATCCTTATATTTATTGTATCCTTTCTTTTGCTCCTGTTTAGATTCTATCATAATGAATGGATCCAGTGTGGCAAATACATCACCTAGTGTAAAATCCAAAGAGGACCAAGGGTTAAATGGGCATGATGAGAAGGAAAACGGAAGAATGTGGATGTTATAGGTTTATATTTCCTTGATCCTTATATTTATTGTATCCTTTCTTTTGCTCCTGTTTAGATTCTATCATAATGAATGGATCTAGTGTGGCAAATACATCACCTAGTGTAAAATCCAAAGAGGACCAAGGGTTAAATGGGCATGATGAGAAGGAAAACCCATTTGCAGAGTACATGTGGATGGAAAATGAGGAGGATTTCAACAGACAGGTAAAGAAAGAAATAAAAAGTTAATAATACATGCAACTTAAGAGCTATAATATTTTACTGTCAGTCTGTTACAAAAGAAATGAGTACAACTGGTTTTAGAATAACTCAAAAATACATGAAGGCCTCATCTGAGGTGACCAGGAAACATCTTCAGCTGGTAAGAGACTACAGCAATAGTATGTTAGAGGAAGATACTGATATCTTTCTACCATGCTGATTAAAAGAGGACACAAACACCAGACTAATCAGTTGATAGGTAAAAAATCCCCCACCTATCAATATATAAACAAATAGATTTGCATGTACCCCACACACACATTGTGACATGCCCTTTAAGTATAGTTCATATTACACAGTAATTGCTGCAGAGAGGTCCTGCTCTGAGCCTCATTCTAGCTAGATTTGTTTATTGGATTTCCCTATGTGACTGTAAACCAGTCTAGGAGATTCCTGGAATTTAAATCAAACAGAACTCTCCCCAATCCCAGAGGATTGACTTAAAACCCTTGCATCAAACCAAGGTGGCTGAGCTCCTTTATCCTGCCCTGATTCCAGCTTTAATCCTAGGAACCACTGTGGCTCCATAACTCTCTATAATGATCAATGTGAAACTAATGGCTTAAACTGTGGGGCAATAAAAAACAGAATGGTAGTGAGGTTGTTTTTCTATACTTTGTGCTTTGTTGCTTTCATTTGCTTATAGGAAATATGAAACTCTGCATTTCATTTTGAAAATAAATGCAGACATAAAAGAAGTTTAAGAACTCTGAGTGAAGATAAATATGTTTGTCATGGGATTTTAGAAAGGTTGTGTTTGGCTCTTGTGTTGACTTCCCTTTTCCTGCCTGCCTTTATTTAGCCTCTGAATGGGAAATAAGTTGTTGAGAGCATAAACAATTTTTACTAGCTTTGGTAATACTAACACGCTTTGAATCCCACTGATCAGGATTGTACTGGGACCATTAGGAGGCATATGTCTGAGCTGTGAGTTAGCTGTGAGCTTCTATATGTAAGAGTTTAGCAAACTGAAGCAGAATGCATGGAAAAATGCTGGAAAACTAGGGACTTGCAGAAACACGTACACACATACACATACATACATACATGCGCTAAGGGATTGAGGAAAGACTATTGAGAAGCTTTAAAATTTTTAATTACTTGCTTCAGGAGAGCTAGGAAAGCAATGACAGCTGTATCCTTGGCAGCTTCTAGTATTGCAGTAAATACCAAGCCCTAAGAAGACTGAATAGCTAAACAATTGTTTGTTCAATTCCCTTAACCCTAATATTTCTCAGGTAATACTAGCTTGCCAACATTATTTTGAAACTGTTATGTGATTTCCAGTGAGGGGATTAACTGTTTCAGAAAAACCTTTGTCCTTCACTGTCCAGGAGGGTTTAGGAATCTAGGATCTGACTGATGTCATTCTTTCTGTACACCTGTATATTCTGTTTCACCACGGTGAATTGTACAGTTCCTACCACCACCAATCCCATGACAATACTAGTGTAGCTTTCATGGTAATTCAGAAATGGTTTTACATATAATGCACCTTAAATTGGATCTTAAGGAAGAAGAAATTGGTTTCTAGCTAGAAACCCTGATAAAATATCTTCTGACTTTCCAATAGAATATCTAAGAAAACAGAATAAGACAGAAACAACTTACAACCTTGCAAACTGGGAGTGACATTCACCGGTCTGTTGAAAAGATTTTCATTGACTGTGAGCCTGCTAGAACTGGATTGAAAGGTAGTTTTGAGGGGGAAAAGGGTTAAATTCTAATAAAAGGCAATGTCACCCATTCAAGATTTCAGAAAGTATAACTCAGGAAAGAGGAGAAGTAAGACCTAACATACTAGTTATAATTGTGAATGGTTTATATCCCCTCCACACCTACACACACACATACACAGACACACACACAATTTTTAAGAGAGAAGAGAGAAAGACTTTGTTGGGTTAAGGGAAAAAAAGCAGGTGGGGGGAATCTAATTATATGCAGTTCATAAGATACACTCTCACTGGCAATCCGTGCTGTGGAAAAAGAAGAAAAATGCTTAGTGAATTTTTAAATCTTGTGGGTCTTTTAAATCTTATGGGTCATTTCTAACTAGGGGATTTTTTAAATCTAAGCTTCTGCTATTTTCCCATGGGTATTTAGTAAGTAAAAGTCAGGATGGATATATTCCAAAACGTCAACAATATTCATTCACGTATGGGTGTTGAGATTAAGGGTGATTTTTTTCCTTCCATTTGATTTTCTTAGTTCTAATTTCTCAATTCTTAAGCAAAGAAAATGGGTTATTTCTATAATAAAGGAAACAGGTTCACATGTAAAGGCCCTAAAAAAGAAATATCTGAAGTAAAATGCTTCAGAAAGGGAAAACATAAGAATGGGAAGAGAAAATACCAGGAAATTTCAAACACAAAGAAAGCAGTATCAATACTGGATAAAGTGGAAATTGAAGGGAAAACTATTAAATCGCATTAAGATAAATTCCACAATGAAAATTTTATATTTATGAATGTTTTTTCAAGTCATATAGCAATGAAATAGATAAAAAAAGTTAGGAAAGAATCCACATCCTAGTGGGAGACCTTAACTTTTATGCATTTATTCATTCCGCAAGTGTTTATTGAGCCAGATAATGTACTAGATGCTTTTTTTTTTTTTTTTTTTTTTTTTTTGAGACAAAGCCTCACTCTGTTGCCAAGGCTAGAGTGCTGTGGCGTCAGCCTAGCTCACAGCAACCTCAAACTCCTGGACTCAAGTAATCCTACTGCCTCAGCCTCCCGAGTAGCTGGGACTACAGGCATGCACCACCGTGCCCGGCTAATTTTTTTTCTATATATTTTTAGTTGTCCAGCTAATTTCTTTCTATTTTTTTAGTAGAGATGGGGTCTTGCTCTTGCTCAGGCTGGTTTCGAACTCCTGAGCTCAAATGATCCTCCCGCCTCGGGCCCCCAGAGTGCTAGGATTACAGGCATGAGCCACCGCACCCGGCCTGTACTAGATGCTTTGACTGATTCAAGAGATAAAACATAAGAATATAGAGTATTTATATAAAAGAATCTTGATTTAATTAACATATATCAAGGTTTGCGTGCTATGGATAGCAAATACATTATTTTTTAATACCACTGGAACATTTGTAAAAATCCATTATCTATCAAGCTACAGAGAAAACTTTAAATTACTATAAAGTACAAATTGTACAGACATATTCTCTGGCCATGGAGAATTAAATTAGTAGCAAAAAAAATCGTGAACTATTCAGAAAAAAATTTTTTAATTGTCAATAAACTTGGGTTAAAGAGGATATCAAAACCATAGTTACAGATGGTATGAAAATTAGTGACACTGAATATATTAATATCAAATCTGAGGGATATGGCCAAAGCTATATAGTAGTTGCTGGGATTATAGGCGTGAGGCACCATGCCCAGCTTGCAAATATAATTTTTTTCTATACTACCATACATGATGAAAGTTATGCTCCAAGAAATGCTGGAAAGAAATGTACTAGAAGATAAAGAGTACTTACATCTGAGTGGCAAAATTGTATAGAATGGATATTTTCCCTTTTTTTCTAAATTTCTATAATGTCAAGAATGTAAACTCTAAAAACTTTCTAGAAAGGCAGCTTGACCTTCTGCATCTGAACTGTAAGTGTTTCTTAATTTATATTTTTTCTTGTTAATATATATATTGTAAGATGAAATTTCAGCCATACCTTGGCGATATTGTGGATTCAGTTCCAGACTACCACAAGAAAGCGAATAACACAATAAAATGAATCACATGAATTTTTTGATTTCCCAATGCATTTAAAAGTTATATTTACACTATATTGTAGTCTATTAAGTGTCCAAAAGCACTATGTGTAAAACAATGTACATATGTTTATTAAAAAAATACTTGATTGCTAAAAAATGTTAACAATCATTTGAGCCTTCAGCAAATCATAATCTTTTTGCTGGTGGAGGGTCTTGCCTCAATGTTAATGGTTGCTGACCGGTCAGGGTGGTTGTTGCTGAAGGTTAGAGCGACCTTGGCGATTTCTTAAAATAGGACAATAGAGCCAAGCACGGTGTAACATGCCTGTAGTCCCAACTACTTGGGAGGCTGAGGTGGGAGGATCACTTGAGCCCAAGAGTTTGAATCATAGTGAAATCCTGTCTCTATATTGGAAATACATTTTTTTTTTTTTTTTGAGACAGAGTCTCACTCTGTTGCCCTGGCTAGAGTGAGTGCCGTGGCGTTAGCCTAGCTCACAGCAACCTCAAACTCCTGAGCTCAAGCGATCCTACTGCCTCAGCCTCCCGAGTAGCTGGGACTACAGGCATGCGCCACCATGCCCGGCTAGTTTTTTATATATATTTTTAGTTGTCCAGCTAATTTCTTTCTATTTTTTTAGTAGACGGGGGTCTCACTCTTGCTCAGACTGGTCTCGAACTCCTGAGCTCAAACAATCCGGCCGCCTCAGCCTCCCAGAGTGCTAGGATTACAGGCGTGAGCCACCGCGCCTGGCCAGAAATAAATTTTTTTTTTGTTTTAAAACTAAAAAAAGACAAAAATGAAATTCGCTACATTGATTGACTCTTCCTTTCACAAAAGATTTCTCTGTAGCATATAATGCTGTTAGGTAGCATTTTACCACAATGAACTTCTTTCAAAATTGGAGACAATCCTCTCAAACCCTGCTGCTCCTTTATCAACTAACTTATGTAATATTCTAAATCCTTTGTTGTCATTTCAACAGTGTTCACAGCATCTTTACCAGGAGTAGATTCCATCTTAAGAAATCACTTTCTTTGCTTGTTCATAAGAAGCACCTCCTCATCCATTCAAGTTTTATCATGAGATTGAAGCAGTTCAGTCACATCTTCAGGCTCCACTTCTAATTCTAGTTTTCTTGCTATTTCCACCACATCTGCAGTTACTTCCTCCACAGAAGTCTTGAACCCCTCAAAGTCATCCATGAGTATTGGAGTCAACTC
The DNA here is from genome assembly GCF_000956105.1 of Propithecus coquereli. Lineage (NCBI taxonomy): Eukaryota > Metazoa > Chordata > Mammalia > Primates > Indriidae > Propithecus > Propithecus coquereli. The sequence continues at coordinate 2,205,015 of NW_012147986.1, forward strand.
CTGTTAATGCTGATATTTTGACCTCCTTCCATGAATTACAAACGTTCTTAATGGCATCTAGAATGGTGAATTCCTTTCCAGAAGGTTTTCAATTTGTTTTGCCCAAATCCATCAGAGGAATCAGTATCTATGGCAGCTACAGCCTTACTAAATGTATTTCTTAAATAAGACTTGAAAGTCAGAATTACTCCTTGATCTGTGGGCTGCAGAATTGATGTTGTGTTAGCAGGCATGAAAACAACATTAATCTCTTTGTACATTTTCATCAGAGCTATTGGATAACTGGATGCATTGTTAATGAGAAATAATATTTTGAAAGGAACCTTTTTTTCTGAGCAGTAGGTCTCAACAGTGTGCTTAAAATATTTAGTAAACTGTGCTGTAAACATATGTGCTGTCACCTTGGCTTTATTTTTCTATTTATAGAGCACAGGCAGAGTAGATTTAGCACAATTCTTAAAGGCCCTAGGATTTTCAGAATGGTAAATGAGCGTTGGCTTTAACTTAAAGTCATCAGCTGCACTAGCCCCTAACAAGAAAATCAGCTGGTACTTTGAAGCTTTGAAGCTAGGCATTGACTTCTCTCTAGCTATGAAAGTTCTAGATGGCATCTTCTTCCAATAGAAGGCTGTTTGGTCTACATTGAAAACCTGTTGTTTAGTGTAGCCACCGTCATCAATTCTCTTAGCTGGAACTTTTGTGTCAGCACTTGCTGCTTCACCTTGTACTTTCATGTTATAGAGACTTAAACCTCGTGAACCAACTTCTGCTAGTTTCAAACTTTTCTTCTTCAGCCTTCTCACCTCTCTCAGCCTTCATAGAATTAGAGAGAGTTAGGGCCTTACTCTGTATTAGGCTTTGGCTTAAGGGAATGTTGTGGCTGGTTTGATCTTCTATCCAGACCACCTAACTCATGTTAAATCTTGTGCTAGGAAATATTTTATTGTTGTTATTTTAAGCACTTCATAGCTATCTAATTTACTTGAGATCAGAAAATGTGTGGCTGATTATAATGTTGAAATACTGTTTTTTTTGTTTTTGTTTTGTTTTTGAGACAGGGTCTCACTCTGTCACCCAGGCTGAAGTGCAGTGGCACAATCATAGTTCACTATAGCCTCGAATTCCTGGGCTCAAGCAATCTTCCATCTCCAGCCTCCCAAGTAGTGAGGACTACAGGTGCGAGACTCTGTACCTGGCTAAGTTTTAAAATCTTTTTTGTGGAGACAATGTCTTGCTGTGTTGGCCAGGCTGGTCTCAAACTGATCTCAGGTGATCCTCCTACCTCGACTTTCCAAAGTACTGGGATTGCAGGTGTGAGCCACTGCACCTGGCCAAAATACTATTCTTAAGTCTTGCTCCCAGTGACTTTTCCTCTAAATTCATTAGGTCACTGTATAGGCTAATTTGGGTAATTATTTTTCTTGACCTCCCTTCTGGTGGTGGCGCTGGTGAGCTACGAATCTGTCACCAGGCAGCCAGCAGGAAAGAAATGGCCAAATGTGAAGCAGGAAGCCTGTTAGTCACACTAAAATCTGTAGAGTTAACCACACTCTTTATAAGAGTTAACAATGTATGCAAAGAAGTGTAAAACATCCTAGATACACATTGCTTTGGTTTAGGGCGATGTTTAAGAAATATGCAGTTGTTTAAATATTCATGTATTTGATCTTGTTTTGAAAGAATACTCCATTGATTCTATAATTTTATAGTGGTATGCCAAAAAGTGTTCTTTAATAAAGTCTTTCAAAGGTTCTGAAAGTATTTTTCTCCCTTGGGGGTCTCATTACCCAAAAAGTGGGCCAGAAGCTGAGAGAATTGGTTTTATTTAATCTATACTATCCAGGTAGTACACTACTAACATCTTTTCTGTATCTTTTTCATATTTTTTATAAAATAGGAAATTTAGGAAAGGTTACATCTTAACAAGATTGAGAAAAGAATTTCAAGCTCTAAAATGATTTTCCATAAGTATCATTTATCTAAATGGAAAATACCTGCATCATATATAAGAGATCTTAGATGATCTATGAAGAGCTAGAATTTCTGCTATTTAGAACAACGATTTCCTCAGTCTTCTGATGGAATTTGGTTGAAAAAAACTAAAAATTACATGTTATCTAGCCAGTCATTAGCAGCACCTTAATTCTTAGATCTCATACAAGAACATTCTTAATTGCAGAGTAATAACCTCTGAAGGAAAGAGGTGGAGAAAAAACTGGAAGGGATGAGTCCCAGTGAGGCAGTAAGTCTGAGCTGCTCCCCTTTGCTTGCTAGGTTGAGGAGGAGCTGCAGGAGCAAGACTTTTTGGACCGCTGCTTCCAGGAGATGCTGGATGAAGAAGACCAAGACTGGTTTATTCCATCACGAGACCTGCCTCAGGCCATGGGACAGCTGCAACAGCAGTTAAATGGACTGTCTATCAGTGATGAGCATGATTCTGAAGATATTTTGGTAAGAACCATATGTAGTTCCACATGGGATGTAATGGAAAGAATATAGGATTTGGAGTCACAGACTCCCATTCTGACCCTATAGCCTTCAACAAGTCTCTGGAGCCCTCTGAGCTGCTGCTTCTTCCCTCATCATATGGGCGTTGATAAGGGGGTGCTTTGAAAACGATTGCTCCTCATAAAGCACTGTGAAAACATTATTGTTGCCAGAGTCCCAACTTTTATTTTCTAGTGGGCTTTTCAAAGTAGAATTGAGATTAAGGATAAAAATTTGAACAGTGAAGAGATTTCTTTTCAAATTATCATTTGCTGCTGTCCTTTTCTTTTACTATGCCCCAAATTTGTATTTAATATAGTTCTGAATGATTCTGTTACAAAAATTGCTTGCTCATTTTAGAAGGAACATAATCCTGAGGGTCCGTCTTCCACTTATAATTAGAAAACCAGATAAATGAATTTCCTTCCTTACATGTTTATGCAATATCAGAATTCTGTGAGTAATATAGTTCTCACATAACTCACGTTCTGAATGAGTGTGCCCTGCAGTTTGCTAAGGTTTTGGATAGTCACAAGAGAGTAGAGAACCAAAGAGAGTACGGAAGGATGAAAAAAAACAGAGGTTGTGGTAACCAAAGTAGTTGGATGGAATACCCTGATTTTCACCAAGGTAAGGTACTTACTGAATTGCAAATTCTTTTTGGAATCGAACTTACAATCCTCTGATGTGATTTTGGAAAGCATCAGGAAGGGAACAGGAGTTTAAAGCAGGAAGGAGACAATGAGCTTGCTCAGGCCTGAGTATGACAGGACCTGTTGAGAGTAGCCCATCAATGACAGCCTCAGTTACAAGGAATTTTCTTTCTTTCTTTTTCCTAAAGTTAAGGGGAATGTACTAATAATAATGAAAACAAGGAGAAAATAAGTTTTAAAGTGCAGCTTGCTTTGGGATTTACTAATATTATCTTTTCATTCTTCTTTCAGAGCAAAAGTAACCTGAACCCAGATGCCAAGGAGTTTATTCCTGGAGTGAAGTACTGAGCCTACAGAAAGCTTTGAGGAGGACTTGTCTGTCCCCCCATCTGGGGATATGATGCACAATAAGGCAGAGCTGAAAAGGGGGGTGGGGTGGGCGAGGGGTACACAGCAGGGAAGGGAAATGGTGGTTTAATGATACTGTGACTCTGAGTAACTAATGTGCTCAGTCTTACTCTACAAGCCTCTGAGTATTTCTCTTTTGTTCTGCTGACTTTTGTTTGAAGCAGTTTCCTTTTTTGTTTTGTTTTTTAATTAGCTCTAGTTAAGGAAACTGCATTTTTCCCCCCTTCTTTAGGAATGTTCTGCTGTGTGTGTTTAAACAAAATAAGCTGACCAAGAAAAACTGGGTGTTTAAGAAATGCCCTTCTCACCCTGCTGTATACTTACGGGGCAGTGAACACCTGGACAGCTACTTGTGGAGTATGTTAAGTGATGAAAAGAGGGATGAGCAGAAGCAGCAGGGGGTACAACCAGAATATGAGGCTCCACTCCCCTGACCCCTGGGGTTTCCTGTCATGAACTGGGATTGCCAATGGCCTACCAAGCCCATGTCTCCCTGCCCTGAACCCATTCGAGAAAACACAGACTTAAAGTACTTGGTTTACAGTAACTCTTTTTATGGTTGATGAAAGTTATGATCAGAATGGGAGGGCTGTGATGATGGTTGTCACTTGAGTCATTTAGTTACTGTTGTCCCATTCTTAAGCCTCTGTTTACAGCTACCATCAGACTCACCATTTACAAGTAATAGCACTAGGGTTGATTTGCCACATCCTCCCTCATGGTGTTAATTCCCCTGTCTCCTTTCTACCCCACCCTACTCTGTTTTTCGAAAAAGATATTGTTAACAAAAGCAAATGAGAGGCCTTCTGTGCTGGCCATCAGCATAAGCTAGAGAAGTCATCCTTTTGAATCCTGTTAGTTGTGTCTTAAATTTGTTTGGATAATTTATTTCTTTTCCAGCCCCCATCAACACTTGGTCCTTCTGGTATCTTTATCTGACAAGTATATGTAATTTTTCAAGGAAATATATTTTTCAGGACACTAGGAAGAAGCTCAATTCAGTTTGGATGCTTGTCGCCATCTTAACAGAATTGTGGAAAGGAACTTAAAAACAACCCAGGAGAGTGAGTCCTGCTTGACCCATGTGACTGTTACTTGACCCTCCAGGATATTTTCAGTTATTATAAAATAATACTATTCGTACATACACAGCTTTGTGAGTTTCCTCGGTTGGCCTCTCTGGGTATGTTCCTTTTGTCTTTCCTGCCTATAACTCACTAGGGTCTTTTGTTGATACTCCTAAGGAACTAAAGTGGGCACCAAGAGCTATCTTTGTGTGTAGAGATGTAGGTGGCAGCATAGTGTGTAAAAGAGAGTGCATCCAGTCCTGGCCATTGTCCCAGGACAAGGACTCGTGGAGGCCTGAGGATGACAGTGACTTCTGTCTGACTGCTGCTGTACTGTGTAATAGGCCTATAAGGAAAAGATTGTGTAACTTGAAATAAAGTCGGTGTAAATTCAGTATGTGGATGTGGGACAGAGGTTGGAAGGAAAGGACGAGTGTCTAGAAAGCTGAAAAAATTCTTTTTCTTATGAGTTCCCTTGTTGACTTTTGAACAGCCACAGGCTAATGTCAATGCCAGATTTAAAGTACACACTCACATCTTTTTCCTCCCTTGATTCTATAGGATGGCATCATTTGAGAAATGGCCTTCCTTGTTAGGTCACGTGTCATAGGAGAGTAGTTTAGGGAACTTGTATTGCCCAGACATACATGTTAATTCCCAAAGCCTCTACCTCGAGAGAATGAAATTGTTAACTCTTTTTCAGGGAAGACTATGAATAAAGAAACTTCTTTTTCTGGGTTCAGCTTTTACCTGGGATTGTTGCCTCTGATAAAGAGAGGGCATTGGAAATGCTTGAGTAGAGGAAATCTCTCTCTGCTGAGGCTGCTTATCCTCCTTCAGTCTCCGTTAGCCTGTTTTGGAAATGTGTTCGGATTGCAGAAAGAAAGGGGCCCATCTTTCCTTCTGCTGTGTTGGTCCATCTTGGATGTCAGTCTTCAGCATGGTTTCACAAGGCACATGTGGTCAGGACTAAGAAAACTTCCTGCCAGTGGAGCATGGAAGCTGAGGGCTGGAGGTTCCAGTTCTATTCAGACAGAGTGTGCTGACTCCAGATTCAGGAAGCAGCTAGCAAGGTGACTCCTTTTATCCTATGTAAGACTTGTGCATCCAAGTTCCTTTCATAGCCCAACTCTTTTTGCCATCTATTTTATGTTGTGAGGTGGGAGCACAATTATCACCCACATCACAGGCTCAGCTATAGTTGGAGTTTGCCACCTTCTTAGCGGCAAATGCATGTGGGTCTTGTTGGAGCTTCACTGGGGAAAGGCTGGAAGCCTCTGTCTGTCTCAGACTTTTCCTTATAGGAGAAATTGTGGGTGCAAGCAAGTCTGGACACTGTTACCCTTTAATGGTGAGGCTTGTATTTATAAGTGATAATTTTGATGTTGAATTCCAGCCGCTACTCTGTTCTAACTTTCTTTATTGGCAACTGCAAGTTTCAGAATTTGTATAGAAATGAAACACGTATTTTTAACAGTTGCCAATCTGGCTGGTCCCAGTGTTAGTTTAGTAGTGATTGATTTCTGATTATTTATTTGGCTCTAAAACTCCAAGATGAAAATAATTTTCTCTCTTTCTCTTCAAGGGAAAACAAATATAAAGGAATGCCTTTTCAGTTTCTCCAGGCCTTTGAACTGCAGCAGAAAATTCAAGGATACAGTCTAGGCCTGTGCACAGGCAGCCTGGGTCTTTGGGCCAGTTTCTGACTACAGTAGTTGACTTGGGAATCACATAAGGTCAAACCAGAAGAGATCATAAAGAAAAGGCTGGACCTTTGTAGCATCCTTAGTTTCCAAAGTCCTAGCAGCTGGGCTCTCTTTAATTAAGGTTATAATGCTAACCATGTCTTGAAAACAAATGTTTTTAGTGAAATACTAAGCAGCATTTTCCAAATTGTTTATTGTTATAATGGCAAAGTTTTGTCTGATTTTGGAGAGGGTGGCAAGTAAGGAAGTCAGGTGAATACTCTGGCAGTTAACACATGTTAGAGAGGAAAGTTGTATGAAGAAATAGCCAAAGAAAACAGCCTGAATGAATCTTCTTGCATTAGGACTGCTGCAAACCCCATGCATTCTACCCTGCTGTGATTGGAGGGGGCAGCCCTTCTTCAGTAAGGGTCCCACCATTACAAGCTAATAATCTTTCTGCATTTAGTTGATATTGAGGTATGGGAACCAGTAGAGACCTGACAAATCCGTCCAAGATTTGGAGATGTCCACCTACTGGGAAAGACTGTATCCCTGGCCACTCTTCTCTGGGATAATGTAAACATCATTAGTTTAGGAAGTGGGTGATTTGGTGTATAGGGGATCTTGCACTCCTACCTCTGCCCACAGTTGCCCATGTGAATCATTTCACTGCTCATTGCCCATTGGGATCATTAGTTCTGCTGGTCTTGCCGCTGTATAGTACCCCAAGTACCTACTGCTGCCACTGTTTGCTGCCTTGTGAATTTCATCCCTGGACTTGGTTAGTCGCAACTTGGAAAGGGTTTTTTGTTTTTGTTTTTTCCTTTGTTTTAATCTTCTTCTGTATTGAAGCTGCTATTGGTGACAGGGACAGGGGAGCAGGAAGCCAATCCAGGGAAACATGCAAGTTTCCTGTGTACTACTTGGCCTTCTGCCCTCACTGCCCAACCCCTGCTGCTGTTCCTAGTCAGTCTGGTTTTTAGGGGGGTCGTGGGAATAGGACAGCTGGATACACTGATCTCTACAGGGTGTCAGCCAAGAGATTCACATTCCCTGTTTCCGGGGGACAAGAGAGAAATGTGTAAAGGGACAGGTACACTATATTTTAAAAGAAAAAAACCCTTCAGACTTTGTTACTTTGAGTTTCATTTGTGACATTTGCTGAGCTTTCTTCTCCAATCCTACCTTCTTATTAGCTACCTTTTCCTTAAAAATAATAAACATTCTAGGCTATTTAACACTATAAAAAAATACTGAGATAATAGTAAAAATTTTGAAATGTTTTACTAATTTACAGTTGCTAAAATGTATTTACTATAAAATAGTAAAATATTTCACTATGTAAATCAACACTAAGTAATAATCCTGTCCTCTTGATTGTGAGCCTTCAAAAATGTTTAATGCTCGAAGGGTGGTTTTGGAGGCAAGGAGTCCTTTTTTAAAAAAAACAACTTTAACGAGGCATATTTTAACATGTCATAAAATTCATCCACTTCAGGTGTATGAGTCAGTGATTTTAGTAACTTTCTTTAGTGGTTCAGACATAACCATTACTCAGTTTTAGGACATTTTCATCCCTTCCAGTAAGATCCTTCATATTCGTTATTATTGTCAATCCCTGTTGCCACTCCCAGCTCCAGGCAACCACTAATCTATTAATATTTTCTGTCTCTGTAAGTTTGCCTTTCCTTCACATTTCCTATCAGTGAAATCATAAAATATGTGGTCTCTTGCACCTGATTCTTTTCACTTAGCATAATATTTTTGAGGTTCATCCATGACATGTAACATGTTTTGGTAATTCCTGTTATTGCTAAGTAGTATCTCATTGATAGATAATCACATTTTGTCAGCAGAGACTCTTTTAAACTTGGATTTCAATTTCTTGTGGTCTAAATGGAACCCTCAAACATAGGACTTGTAGGGGAAGCTGCTGTGCACATCAAAAGAACTACTTATCAGAACCTGCTTTGTCATCCCAAGCTCCACATAAGGAGCCTGAACTGCTGCAGAATTTTTTAAATAATTTTGCAACTTCTTTTTTATAAGGAACTTTTGTGCTACTACACGTCAGGACTTTTAACACACCTGATAAATCCATTTAACGAGTATGAGCATTGTGTTTGAGAGGACAAGAAAGTGAAACCATCAGTGCTGTATTGGGTATTTTTCCCTCCCTCAGACTGGATGGGGAAAAATCTCTGAACTTCTAAGTAGAGTATTATGTCTCCATTTACATAGCTAATCATGTATTAAAGATTGTGCTGCCTTTGTTGTACAGATTTGAGGGAAGGGGGGCCCACAGCAAAGGCAGAGAAGGGAGAGATGGTGGAGCTTGTGGAACAAGAAGCCCAGAGGGTCTGTGCATGGCTGCCCAGCTGTGGGAGTGGATGGCGAAGTGCTGATGGCACCTCCAACAGGCCCAGAAAGTCTGGACTTTTGACGCTTATCCCTGTTTCACAAGTGTTTAAAAGCTGTTTTTGCTTTTGGTTTTTTCCTAAATAATCATTACATGGTAGGTAGATATTAATCCTTCTTTGGGGGAGGGACAAGGCTTTAAAAGTGAAGAAAATAATTTTCATAAAAATATCAAAAATGGAAAAAAGTTACTTTGTAAAAAATTTGCTATACAAACTAAATGGCAGCTGTTGAAAATCTCAATAAAACGAAAATAAAATGCATTTGCTAGCAATGGTACCCTTTTGCCTAAGGTTGGGTCGTGAAATATCATACTTGGGGGGTGGGATATGTGTTATGTATGTGTGTGAGACACTTTTTGTCTAAAGATGGATCATAGTTTTAGTTGCACAATTTTCCTTACAACTAGGGTTACAAAGTGGTAAAAGCATGTGTGTGGAAGTCACAGACCTAGGTGAATCCCACCTTTATTATTTTCTTTGTGCCTTCGGCCTGAACCTCAGTTTATCTGTAAAGGTGTGACACCTCTCCCCCCACCAAGCTTTAATGAAAACTAGAATTTAATTTTGAAATACTGCCTGACACATGATAGGTACTTAATACATGGTAGCCAACAGTGGCAATAATATGTACAGCTTTGAATGAAGAGATAGTAACGGAATCTTCAGGCTAGAAGGAAACTGGATAGTTGTCATTTTCCTGTTTCTGGGCAAAACTGATTCCAACCTAGAAATCAAATGAAGGGATTCTGGATCTGCCTTTCAACTACAGAACAAGTTTGAGAGCCTGCAATGTACCAAGCGTTGCCTTAGGCACTGGAGGCTACTGGGTTAACACACAGTGGTAGTCCCTGCTGTTGTGAAGACAACAGTGGGTAATTGAGACTTTACTTCAATTTACGCCAAGCTTGAATCTCCCAGTGATGTCTTGAGGGGCTTTATCATACAACAAAGAGATACAGGACCAGACCAGGGCCCACAGGTTTTACTTTTGAGCCCTATCATTTCTTTGCCTTCTTCCTAAAACCAGGGGCAGGGGAATCTGAGCTGACTTGCCTATTTATAACTTTTCGAGATACTGTAGTTATGTGTATAAAGGGCTGATCTATTAGAGTATAACATCCTTGAAGATATGAATGGTATATTCATTTTTTTAATTTCATTAAACTTAATTGAAGTATGATACATTATAGAAAGGTGCAGATATTTTAAGCGTGCAGTTCTGTGAATTTTCACTAACTGAAAGAGTATACTCATTTTTAACCCATGGAGCACTATCACATCCAGAAGACATTCAATAAATGTTTGCTGAATGAATGAGACAGGTGAGGCTGTACTACTGTCCACAAGATCACACAAGTAAAGGCAATGCTAGCCTCATTCAAGTCCAGTGCTTGTTCCAAGCTCTTTTGCCTTGTCACAGGGCTGTTAAAAGTTCAAATAAGATTAATGTATACATCTCTAATACCTTGGTAGTATAGAATCCCATGTATTGCTCCTGACATCTTGTTGGCGAAAGGAAAGTATAAATTTAAAATTAAACGGGGAGAAACATCAAAAATCGCTTATGATTTTCAGCACTGCAATCTGTGTAATAGAGCCTTACTGAGGAATAACTTCATCACATCTCCTAAATGTGACAGGAACTAGGAACACATCTGACCTTACAGTTTTAAATATTGCCTTTATTTTTTCAACTAACATTTACTCAACACTTATATGCTGGGTCTAAAAAAGATGTGCTCCTCGCTCTGCTCTAAAACCTCCACTGTCCAATTGCAATTATAGTGTCTAGACATAGTAAGGGTGATTGTCATGAACTTACAGAACATAAGTAGGTCTTAGTATTTATCAACTCTTCTCACCAAAATAACGCTTGATTGTCATCCCAAGAACATATTTTTAAAAATCTCCAAAGCTCACCACTCATTAATAACTCAATAAGGACTATGGGATATAGCAAAGGCACCTCTGCTGTGTCCTTGTTCTCTTTGCAAGCTTTTTACCAGGTGATGGACTGGAGACTTGCTGAGTGCTGGACCCCCAGTGGTTTGGTCGTAGCTGGATGTGAAGATGACTGGCTATCCTTTCAGAAGGGACTTGGCTTTAGATCTTGCTCAGAGCTCCAGCTTGCTGCATTGGCGAGAGCTATTGCCAGTCTGTTCTATATGAATGCTACACTGTAAAAGACCAGTATCATTGGACTTGGGCAACAAGCTAGTGTATCCAAGACCTCTCAAAGCAGTGGTCCCTAGCCTTTTTGGCACCAGGGACTGGTTTCATGGAAGACAATTTTTCCACAGGACTGGGGCCAGGGGGTGGGTGGCAGGGGAAGGGAATAGTTTTGGGATGATTTAAGCACATTACATTCATTCTGCAGTCTGCTGATGATAATCTGTGTTTGCAGCCACTCCCCAGTGCTAGCATCACTGCCTCAGCTCCACCTCAGATCATCAGGCATTAGATTCTCATAAGGAGCACACAACCTAGATCCCTCACATGCACGGTGTACAATAGTAGGGTTTGCACTCCTATGAATCTAATGCCACCACTGATCTGACAGGAGGTGGCACTTATGCAGTCATGCGAGCGATGGGGAGCAGCTATAAATACAGATGAAGGTTGGTCAGTCACTATTCCGTCCACCACTCACCTGCTGTGTGGCCCAGTTCCTAACAGGCTACAGACCAGTACCAGTCTGCAGCCCAGGGGTTGGGGACCACAGACTTAGAGGGCCTAATCAGAACTCAAAAGCTGTAGGGTAGAACTCCCTCAAGTGCAGATGCTGGACCTCTGCAGCAGAAATTACTCAAGCCATTAGAAATCAAAATTCCCCATCCCATCCTTAACCTACTACGTAAGACACCTTAGAGTGGGAGAAGGGAGAAAACGGAAGTCTGATTTTAAAACAAACTCTAGAATAACCATTGCATGTAAGTTTGAGAACTGATGTCCAGGTCATGATCCATCCACGCCTTCTAATGGTCTATACTCTGAACACCTTTAGATGCAACCACTGTGGATCAAGATTCTGTCTCCAGTCTTCCCCAAGCAGCACAGACAGAAGAATAAGAAGCTTTACGCTTATCTTCACTGATCAAACCACAGTATCCAGAGGACAGGAATCCTGTTTGCTCTTCATGGATGTTCCTCATTCCCAAGGCCATACGAGTACAGTGTCATGCTATAAGCAGAGTCAGGCTAAGTGGTAGCCAGGAACAGACAGGCCACCTAGTTAAGCTGCGCCTAGTTGGCCTTCTTGGATGTCAACAATCATCATAACCTCTCAAGAACTCATTCATACAAAAAACTGCAAAGTGTGCTGCCTACCTGCAATTACCAAATCCAGTAAGGTAAAAATTTTCTCAGACTAGAATTGGACCCTGTTCCCTAAATCCTACTGAGTCTCAGGAGAGGACACAGGCCTAAGGTTACTCCAGGTGATATTTTGCATGGAGAGCACTTAGTTCCACTAACTGTGGTTGGGCAGGAATCATTACCACTTGACAGAAAACTAAAGTCACAGGTTAACTGGCAGCCACACAATGTATATGTGTGGTAATGTGGAGGGAGGGGTAGCACACACAAATTGTCTTCCCAGGTGCATGGTGACTGCATACAGACCGCAGGCCAAGCACCTGGGGCTGCGCTCTAAACCTTGGACAAAAACTATTCCTTAGGCCTCCAGGATACCTGTTGGCAGGTGCACTGAGGATGAACACAGCAAGTGTGTTTGATAACACAATCCAATTGAGGAGTGGGTAAAGTGCATTTATTTTCTTCTATATGTGTTTTTTTCATTAAAGGAAAAAGGAAGAAAAAGACTCCTCCCTTTCAGCACCCAATGTCCACTGGGCTTGGAGTGGGTGGAGCCAGGGCCAGCCCCCTAGGAGAAGGTGTAAGAGTAGAAGGCAATGGCGTTGACGCTGTAGTCCATGGGGAGGAGGTGCCCGATGTGCCTGGCCCCTAGGCTGGCCCCACCCAGGGCAGAGGAGTGCCTCAGCTTCAGCAGGGTGAAGCTGGAGAAGAAGTTCTGAGCCTGGATCTCTCTGCCCTGGGTCAGTGCCAAAAGAAAACCTGGAGGGAAGAACACAGGACAGAGATGAGAGAAGATCAACAACCAGGGAGGAGGAGGGGACAAGGATGCCCAGGCCCTGAAGCACTCCTGTAGAGGTGCTGGAGGTGCCCACACGCCAAGTCCCCAGCACACAGGGTGCACCAGAGCACATGGCCCCACTAACAGCTACAGGTACTGGAGCAGCAGCCCCTGAGGGGCCTGCCCTCCTCTCAGTTCCAGAGCACCCGATGCCAAGAACTCAGAATAGCAATGGGGGTCCTTGAGCTCTATTTCTGATGTCTGATGGAAACCATACAACTCACTGAGGTAAGGCTGCCAGGGCTAAGAAGTCATGTTTCTTTCCTTCTGGCTAGGATTATACTGACTTGGGATGTCACCACAGGTTTTAACATGCTAGTAAGTGCTGTGATTTTAAGTTAGATTTGTCGTTAATGAACTTTTTAAAAGTGGCTATTATTCAATAAATCATTTGGAATATAACATCTTTGCAAGAGGTCAAGGAAACTGGACAGGACATAATAAAACAGTTCAAAGGCAGACTGAGGTTAGGGGCCTTAGTTAGCCAGAAGCATCAGTGGCCTGTCCAGGCCTCAGGGCCCAGGTCCTGTCCTTCCCCGCCCCAGACTCACCTTCCTTCAGTAGCTCCCAGCTCTTCCACACAGAGCCCACACACAGGATGGGGAGGCCAATCTCCCCTTGGAACAAGACCTGGGCGGAGAGCAGAAAACGGATGCTGGGGGCTGACCAAGCCTTGCCAGTGCTGAGGGGATAGTTTTTCAGACCAACCCACCCCATCCCAGTTACTCTCCCTCCAGCCAAGGACCAGAAGAAGGCAGACTCAAGGAAAGAAAAAAAAGGAGGGGAAAAAGAAACTCATAAAGGCAAGGGAGAAAAGAAGGAAAAAGAGTTAAGCAACAACAGAAAGGAAGGAAAGAAGGGAGGAAAACAGAGAAACATGACTAAAGGGGACAGCACATGCACATCAAATCAATTTACTACAGACAAATGCAGATTACGGGCCAGTCACAGAGGGAGGCACTCGACCAAAGAACTTGCTTGTTATAGACATTCTGTAGAATTTTTCTCATACTCTAAGTTCATTTAAAATAGTATCCAACTTACACAGGGTTTGAGGGGCAGTCCCGTCCCTCATGAGAAAGGACGAAACCTGGCCCATCAGCTCCCCACCTTCATTTCCCACCTCAACTCACCGGGTCAATCTCAGGCAACACTGCTACCACGTGTCTGCCCAGCATCTCCCCAGCCTTCCTGAAGATATAGCGGGAAAGGGGGTCTCCCTGCTGAGCACCTGGGGTAGGGAGGAGGGAAGAAGGGAACTGCTGAGTACTTAGGGAGCTGCCACTCCTGGGTTATCCCTTCTCTCTGTTGCAAGGCAGCAATTACGGAAGCACCTAAGCTAGCACAGGTCTAAGCACGGATGCCCACCTTCTGACATGTGGGTAAGCAAGCCTCCACTGCCGCCTCTCCACCCTTCCCCCCTTGGAGGGTGCTCGGAGGGTGCCTTGTGCAAAGGTAGCTCACTCAAGCACTGGCAAGGGCAGCACCCCTAGAAGAGCATGCTGGCACCTGGTCTGCACTCCAGCTTGCACCAAGTGTCCCTATAAGTCTCTCAGCTCTGGGGACCCAGGACCCTGGCTGAGCAGCTGGCTGGTACTCCTGTCAGTGTCCCCCACTCGCCTCCAGCAGTGTGCTGCTGCTTAGCCCCTTCCTGGCTCTGTTCTCGAGGGGCCTCTGTCCAACAAGATCTAAGAGAGCCCTAGAAAGCCCTGAGGCCTCAGGAATCCAAATTAAGGGAGTATGGACCCCACAGTGGAGAAAGAGCAACATGTAGCACACAAGCCCTATGTTCAGCTTCTCCTGACACCCAACAAAATACACCTAATCTCTATAATCCCCTAATTCTCTGAGTATAATTAGCTAAAAAAAAAAAAAAAAAAAATCACAGATTTGTCCAAAGGACAACTGCTTCACAAATTTCTCAGAAATAGGCACTGCCTGCATGCACAGCCATGATGGTTGTCAAGGAGGGAAATACAGGTAATACAGAATCATTGTCATCACAACCCACATACCCTTCTGCCTCCACTCCAAGGCCTGCCACCACCAAGGCCAGTAGTGGTAGAGAACGGAGGTCACTTGGTGAGAGGGAAATTGGTATCCAGTCCCCATCTGGACCCCACTTCACCCCCCAATTGGGGAACAAAGCCAGATGAAACCCTGCCCCACCTCCAGTACCTTCTGCAATTTTCCGGCAAAACCCAGCAAACCTGCATTTATCAAAGTCTCTATACAGGTGGGTGAGTATTCCTAGCCGATCTGGCACCTAAGAGAGAGAGAAAGGACATAAGATGGTCAGCAGAAGCAAAAGAAAAGAAAATCCCCCACCTGCCCACCCAAGCTGGCCTTCCTAATGTCTCTATCACTTAAAAAGCTAGAATAGTTTTTTTCAGTCTTTTTAGCTCCAGAAAGTACAGGATTTGACATTTCTCATTTGAGAAAAGTTCTTTGTTTTCCACAACATGTACATTGCTTCTTCCAGATTAGTTAGAAGGCAGCACAGAATACAGATTTGTGTTCACCAAAGCATATTATGTAGTTCCTTGAGGTGCCCTTGAAAAGACTTCTTTGGTCAAGGGAATCTAAGGAATACTGCATTCGGTAACTCTCTCTTGGAGAGTCACAATGCACATTACCAAATTAAAGGTTCTGAGAAGTCCCGCCACCAAGAAATTGACTTGTTTCTCCCAAACTTATCTGAACACAGAGGGTCCTTCTTCCACCCCAACAAACTTACATGCCCTTAACACCTCTAAGGTTCTGAAGAACCAGTGATTCCCCACAATACATTTTAGTAAATGGAATGAGGGCACCTAAAATTTGAGCTCCTATAGCAATATACTAAGCACTTTATATACTATCTTATTTGATCTTTGTAACAACTTTGTAAGAATGATTAAATGACAGAAGAGGGAGCAGTAGACATAACAGCAGAATTTAGAACCAATTGGCTGAGTCAGGCTAGCTTAACTCCACTTCCTACAGCAACTGCTATAAAGTGATTTCTCTTCCTGGTCCCCCTGCCCCTACTCCTCAACTTGAATCAGACCAAAGTTCCTCTTTAATCACCAATCCCTCAGCACTGAGAGTACAGGTCCTACTTGCCAGCATCTCTGATCACTTTCCTTGGCCCCAGCCCCAAAGACTAACTGGCCCTCACACAGAAAGACATCTATCAAATAAATGTATCTGCCTTTCCTCTCCCTTCCACCTCCTCTCCCACCTTTTACCTCTGGTTCTGCTAAAGGCAGCTGTTTCCTAACCCACTACAAATGAGCACAGCACACACAAGGAGTCAATCCCCAGTGCTGAGTTAGGAGGCTGCACATCCCCCAGAACTCTCCCCGCCCATCTCTTAATGGGCTCTCCTGACCCATACAAGCCAGAAGTAGCTCACCATCCAAGGCACTTGTTCTGTCTCTGCCCCCGGCTGCACCCTGCCCTTTTCATTCTAGACTAGAATGCCATCTGCTTTCACCTCCCAGCAGGTACTAGCTGCCCAAGAATGAAGTCTGGCTACCCATCTGTCCCCAGACCACCCCTTCTCCCGTCACCTTCCTGGAACGTACTCCCCGCATCATTCTGAATCCTGTCCTATGACTTCTACACCCCACAGCTCTGACCCACAACTCACCCTGATTACCCTTTGGTCCACCCAGTCCCTCCCCTGCATCGACTTCTGCTCCGAGTCTCCCACTGCCTACCTAAGGTGTGCGTGTTTACTGCGGGCAGGGAGCGTACCTGGAAATAATTGAACATGGCCTGCTTAACATAGCCAATATCATGAGGAGCCGCCTCTAGGTTGTCGATGGAGTCAAAGACTATTTTCACTGCTTGGTGTGCAATCCAGTAGGCTGCAGAGAGCAAAGAGGGCTAAGAAGATGGGAGCAATCTCCCTGAGCTCACCAGGAAGGCAACTCAGACTTGGGTGAGTGATCTGCTAGAGTTTTACAGCAAATTAGGTTTCCTGATTCCCAGCCTGGGGGGCCTCTAATCAAACGGTATCTGACTGACCAACATAAGGGAAAGCTGGAGGGAGAAGACAGAATAGGTGAGGCTGTAACACCAGCTCCCACCCAAAGATAAGACAAGGTCAGTCAGTTGTCACAAATACCACTGGAGTCACTGCCATGAGCTTGACCCCAAGGCCCCCTACGAAAACGTACACATGCTGCCTATAAAGAAGTGGTGGTGGGAGGAGCTTTGGCAGCCCTTTCCCACTAGCAGGCCAGAATGGCATCTCCTGGCATCTATGGCCTTAACCCTCATAGTTTCAACTCCTAAGGACTCCAAAAGTCAACACAGGTAGGCCACTGCGCTGAGGCACGAATCTGAACCTCGGGTGCAAGTCACTGCTGAAGTGCAAGGGCAACAGGAGGTCCAGCGTTTGCATCTCTATTATCCCCCAGACATCATCCTGCACTTGTAATGGTCAGGTTCAGGAGCTGTCCCCAGAAAGCCCCATTCAGCAGGCCAAGGGCAGGGAGAGGAAAACGGGGAGCTAAAGGAAGGGGAGGTCTAGGACCCTGAGCCAGGCCCAGTCAGTGTGAGCTCACCTGAGCCCTCGTCTCCCATCATATGGCCCCAGCCACCGCAGCCACTCTCAGAGCCATCAGGGTTGATTAGCCTGCAGTTGGAGCCTGTCCCGGAGATGAGCACGATCCCACCTGGGGAAAGGGCATGGGAGGCTCAGTGTGGCGAAGGCCTTGCACAGAGCAACAACTGCCGACTGTGGAAAGACAGGACAGAAACCAGCCCCAGGCAAAGGGATCACCACCCAGTCTTACACAGGAGAAAACTGAGCCCAGCTAGTTTTCTGACTGAGGGCAAGGGCCTGGGTCTCAGAGAAACTCCAATCATATAGAGCCCTTCTCTGGAGGACAAAGAGGAACATGAGTCTGCACCTCCTTGAGGGAACAAGCTCTTTGCCTAGCCAATCTTCAAGTGACTACCTGCTTTATTGAGAATCTGCTATGTGCCAAGGACTGTGCTGACCCTGTTCTCATAGTGATACTCATTCAATACCTTAAACTACCTTACGAATACAATTACCCCATATAATAGATAAGGAAATTGAAACTCAGAGAGTTCCTTAACTTCTCCAAGATGGTACAGATGGCAAAATAGGAGATGGGATTCAAATGCCAATCCTGTAACGCCAACACTCTTTACACTATCACAGAGATCCCCCCACACTCTCCTCCATACTCACAGCTCCTCTCTGCCTGCCTGCATCACCACACAGACCCCAGGGGCTCCCTCCTCTGCAGTGGAGTCTTATGTGTGACTCCACTCCTAGCTTCCCATCAAGACAGCTTTCTTGCCGGCCCTCCTTCTGTCCGGTCCTTGCTCTGGCAGGGACTTAAGCTAATGAAAGGAGAGTCAAGGGCAATATAACAGAGGCTGCCTTCCAGATATTTGCAAGACAAGTTTTGCCAGCTACATCCAAGGGGCTTTCCCAAGAAAACCAGTTCTCAATCTCATCCCTCCCTCCACCTCCTCACCATCCGGCGTAGCTGTGGCGATGGAGCCGGCGGCGTCAGTGGTGATTAGGTAGCTTTCACTCAGGTAGGGAAATCGGTCCCTCAGCGTCTCCATCAGGATCCTCACCGCGTCCTCCTGATCCCCACCGCTCAGGGATAGGCCCTAGTCCACGCGGGAGGTGAGCCAGTGCACACAGCCCTGGACCCAGCTCTTCTCAGCCCCTCCCCTCCTGCTGCCTGACTTCTGCTCTCCACATCTGGCCATGCCCTGCTCATCTAGCCTCAGTCCTCCTGCCTCCCACATAAGGACCCCTCAGAAGGCTGTGGCTGCAAGAACTTGGACTGGGGATGGACAGTTAAGAAGGGATTCAGCAATGCCAGGTTTCGGACTTGGGAGGACAGTAGTGCTCTTAACAGAAGACCAGGCAGAAGAGCAAGGTGAGGGGAGATGGAGAGAGAAGCTTGGTTTAGAGTACTCAGGGTTTGGCTATGCCTGCAGAACATCTCATGGTATATCCAGGGAGTAGCTGGAGCTACAGCAACTTGGAAGAAAGATCTGAATTGAGAATAACAATAGCTAACATTTAATGAGTGCATATGGCTCAGGCTCTATACTAACCATTTGGGGATATGCCATGTCATTTTACTTTCCCAACAACTCTGAAGTAGCTACTGCTATCTACATTTTCCAAATGAGTAACCGAGGCTCAGAGAAGGTAAGTAACCTACTTAGGGTCACACAGATGTTGAATGACAAAGCTGGGATTCAAACCAGGGTCTCAGTGGCTCTCCAAAGCCCTGTGCTCTTCCAACACATTTGTGGCTTATAGGTTACAACTGAAGCCACAAGAATGGGTGAGATTATGAAAGTTTTGATACCAAGGACTAAGCCTTGGAGGTCTTTTCCTCTACAGTCGTCAAACTCATCTAGTCCAAACTTGCTACCTATCTCTAGTCTTGCTGATGGCTTAATTCCCAGATTCTACTCCAGACTCACCAAGCTTCGTAGAGGTACCAGAGGATCCACCCCTGCTTTCCGTTTGGCCCTGTTCACCATCTCATTGATCCGCTCCACACACTTGTCTGTCCCGATCAGCTGGCCCCAACCAAGGGAAGGAGGAGTTACAAAGGCTTGCAGGACCTGTGTTGCCCCTACCAACTTTTCTGTGCGCCCCAGCCACCACCTGAATAGGAGTTACAGAGAATAAAATCAGAACCAAGCCCTCTGGTCCCCTCAGTGTGGCTTTTACCCAGTGATTTGTGCTCAGTCCATCTGCTTCTGCCAGGATCTGCCCATCCTCCGAGAGTAAAAGGACCTTGGACCGTGTGCCTCCCCTATAGAACACAAGAGAGCACTCAGTCCTGCTGAGAAAAACCTGCAGACAGAGCGAAGCTTGTGCCATCCTTGTCGCAGGCAGAGCCCAGTATGACACGGAGGAGACAGCTTCAGCAAACCCAATCACCACTCCCAAACCCACCTCTGTAGTTCAGTGTTTGCTGTGCTCTTTAACTGAAACACAGTTCTCGTTCATCTTCCCTTGGGGATGTCCTACTTATCGTGCAAGACCCTCCTTATACATCACCTAGTCCTTGAAACCTTCTGTGATGTGTGGCCTACCCCCACAAATTAGTTAAGGCTCCATTAGTTAAGCCTTCACAGAGCCTCCAAAGCTATTAAAGACTCCCCTACAGTAAAAGTGTGTTCAGTTGTTTTTTGTGTGCCTCTCCCTAGGCTGTGAGCTCCACTTGCTCAAGCTCTGAATCATTTACCTATCCTCAGAACCAGCACAGGGCCTGGCACGGGCAACACTCAGTAAACCACTGCTAAAGAGAATGGTATATCTCTCTGCTTCTCTCACAGTAACCAACGGCTGCCTTTCAAGATCCAGCTCCAGCTGCCAAGGCCTTCAAGATACCCTTGTGAGAAAGGCTGACCCATGGCAGGGAGATACATAGTTAAGCAACAAAACTCTCAAAAGGTAGTTAGCGGGGGAGATGGTAGTTTAGGAGGAGATTTGGGGTGGTGAGATATGTGTTTATTTACTGATCAGTACTTTGGGGAATGGCAGAAGAGGATACTGAAGACCTGCTGGTCAAAGTCAAAGACGACATGAAGTTTCAAGGGGTAGTTAATGCATGAGATGGCAGATTTAACATCGAAAAAAATAGCTTGACAAACTGGAAGGAATGGGTCACATCTTACAGATGACTATAACGAGGAATGCAAACTCCTATACTTAGTTTATTTTTTTAAAGTGCTACAGATGCATGACCAGGGAGATAAATATTTTTTTTTTTTTTTTTGAGACAGAGTCTCGCTTTGCTGCCTGGGATAGAGTGAGTGCCGTGGTGTCAGCCTAGCTCACAGCAACCTCAAACTCCTGGGCTCAAGCGATCCTCCTGCCTCAGCCTCCCAAGTAGCTGGGATTACAGGCGAGAGCCACCATGCCCGGCTAATTTTTTGTTTCTATTTTTAGTTGACTGGCTAATTTTTTTTTTCTATTTTTAGTAGAGACAGGGTCTCCCTCTTGCCCAGGCTGGTCTCAAAGTGATCCTCCCGCCTAGGTCTCCCAGAATGGTAGGATTACAGGCATGAGCCACCAAGCCCCAGCCAGGAGATAAATCTTAAAATGCATGTGAAAAGACTTTGGGGTCTGTGAGTCAGCAATGAGATGTGCCTGCCAGAGAAGTGAATCCAATCTCAGATTCGAAAGTAGTGTCCTGGCTGAGGGGACAGCACCCTATATTATGCCCTGATTTGACACACCCAGGTTCACAAAACCTTGTCACCGGCAGGGACTTGGAGATCATCTTGTTCATCCTCATCTTCACTTTACGCATGTGGTAAGTGAAGCCCAGAGAAGGCAAATGTCTTGCCCACAGTCATATCCAGAGATAGAGCTATTACAAAAAGTTCAGTAGACAAGCTTCTGAGCAGGAAAAATACAAGAACAGAGGGTTCAATCTGGTGTGAGGGGCATGGAGTGCCGACAGGAATGGAGGAGTTTCAGGCATCAGGACAAGCTAGTATTCTGGCTGCCAGCTGCACTAGCTCCCAGACACCCCCCGGGCAAAGATCTTTGTCCCGGCTTCTTCCGCTCACTCCCACTCCCCACTCCCCAACCCTGCAACTTCACACCTGACACCTGTTCTGTGAAACTCTCTCCCGGGTCAGGAATGAGGGAAAAGAACTGCTTGTCCAACAGAAAACTGCGCAGTGGGTCGTTCCCGGGAGAAAGGGGCGTGGTTCCGCCGGGAAACACAAAGGACCCCCCCTGGGGTGTGGCTGTAGCACGCTCCGAGTCCCTGCAAGCATACAGCCCGCGCACAGGGCTCCCCTTCGCGTGCACACACCTCTCCTCTGCAAGGCCTCGAAGCCCCAAATCCCAAAGTGTCAGGACCCTGAAGCGCGAGACCACCAGCCTGCCGGCCTGGCCACGCTCTTCCACCCTGCCCTCGGCCCGGGATGCTCCAGGCCGCCCCTCCCCAAGTGCCCTCCGCGGGGCCGCACTCACCCCTCTACACCCCCGTAGAGCGCGGCCATGCTGCTGCCACTTGCTCGCCGGTCCCGCCGTTTGCTTCCCTCCCCGAAGCCGCTTCCCTCCCTCCCGCCTGCTCGGCACCGCCCCACGTCACATGACCGCTCGCGCAGTCCAGCTGACTCCCAGTGCGCGTGCGCGGGGCGCCGCGTTTGAGCCGCACTCGGCCGAGGATAGCCAGGGCCTGGCGTCGCCTTTGGGCTGGGTGAGTGCGGTTCACACCGGCTTCTGCGGAACCCGCTCGGCCCCTCCCGTCCTCCTGGAGCCGCCAGAGATGGATATCTGATCCCAAGCGGAGGAACCAGAAAGGGATGTCACGGTTGGACCCTCTGGACACGTCACTGCCCTGCCAGCCCGTCAGCTGCCGGAAGTTGCTGGCAGCTCCGCGTGGTGCATGCGCACTCCTGTGGGCCGCGTAGATGTGATGCACACGTGATAACGCTCGCCCGGACCCATGGAGACGTGGGGTTGCGGAGCTGCGCGCGCATTCGTGGGTACCCCGTCAGCCTCTTCCAGAAATTACTGTAATGTCCAGGGAAACACATACTTGCGATGGTGAAAATCCCACGGGCACATGCAGACACCCGCGCAGATTGTTACATTGCGCCGGTGTGAGTATTCGGAACCGGGAGAAGCTAGAAGTCGGTTGGAAAAGGATACAAGCCTCCATCCAGACTGTCCTGGCAGCCCTGAGAAGGGAGTGTTCAGCTATTACTCCCCACCCAGTTGAGTTCTTTGTGGAGGATATTTGCGGGGACATAGAATAGCCGGCAAGCTAGGAGATAAAGTTTTCCGAGTTTTTAATTGCTTTCCAGCCACTACCCGGCACCCCTTCCTTGCAGTGCATCGGGAAAGGGAATGAGCGTCCGAAAGGGGAAAATACTGGCCAGGTGTGGAGACAAGCTGTGGTTCCTGCGAGGCTCCTGCAGGCAGTTCGGCAAAGCCCGTCAGCTGCCCTTTGGCTTCTCTTCGGGAACATCAGCTAGCCTCTCCCCTGTCTAATTCTCAACCCCCCTTGACTGCCAGCCATCTTGTAAAGAAATCCTGGTCTAGGACCCTCTTTCCCTGATAGCCAGCTGGGTCTCGTTATGCTTTGGTGTGAAAATTTGACGTACGTGTGCTTTTTAAACGAGAAGAGAGGGCGACTCTACCTCACTTCCTATCTATCTGTGACGCGAGAGTAAAAAGTAAATCCCTACATGATAGAGAATATCAGAGATGGGGGTAGGGATTTTTTTATGCTCACCTATGACATTTACATTCATAGCACATCAGAGCTGGAAGGTACTTAATCCAACACACAGTTTTAGAATAAGGGAGCTATTAGATTCTGGTGGGATTAAACTGGGCAGGATTTTTGAAAGAGTCAAGATTGTAGGCGGTTTTTGAAAGAGCTGTTCCTTTCCTGCACTAGTGCAATGAGCCTTGGGACCTATAAGTATGTTAACGGGAAAAAAGCCAAACTCTGTAAAATAATTTTAGAGAGATTTACTTTGAGCCAAATTTGAGGATCATGACCTGCTGTGGTTGGGTTACAGTTTGGTTTTATACATTTCAGGGAGACAGGAGTTAAATCAATAAATCAACATGTGGGAGGCATACATTGGTTTGGCCCTAAAGGGTGGGCCATTTCCAAGAAGGGCTTACAGGTTATAGGTGGGTTTAAATATTCTTTGACTTGTGATTGGTTAAAGACATGAAGCTTTGTCTAAAGGCTTGGAATGTTTTAACATAAGGAGCCGTTTATCAGAGATAAGCCACGATATATATTTGTTATGTGAACTGAGGACCTGCAGGTTTGTCTTGCATACCCTTAGGCCTGTTAATGGGTTACAAAGGATGTCTCCAAGAAGGGGAGGGGCATGATGAGGCATGTCTGACCTCCCTCCTCTTGGCAGGCAATTTAGTTTTGGGGTGTCCTCTTGGCCAAGAAGGGGTCTATTCAATCAGCCGGTGGGAGGTAAGCCTAAAGATTTTATTTTAGTTCACAAGCCTTCGTATTGCTTGATTAGGAAAATAGGCAAAAAGGGAAAGTGCCCAGGTTTGAGGACTAGAATTGAGTTCACCATTTACTAGCTAGATGATCTTTGGTGAATTACACGTAATTACTGCTGCTTCTCCTCTACAAAATGGAGATGATAAACATCCACCTACCAGGGCTAACAGGAGATTTAGATACCAAAAGACTTTTGGAAACCCTAAAGTACTTCATAGATCTTAACTAATCTTTATTTATATTACTAATTAGTGTGTGCTGTCCTACACAGTATCCACATATGACTATTGAGCAACTTGAAATGTGGCTAGTCCAAAATGAAGTGCGCTATCAGTGTAAAATACAGCATCTCAAAGACAGTGCCAAAAAAGAATGTAAAATACCTCATTAATCATTTTTATATGAATTACATATAGAAATATAACATTTTGGATATAGTGGATTAAAATTATAGATTATTGAAGTTAATTTTCCTGGTCTTTTTTATCTTTTTAAATGTAGCTACTAGAAAATTTAAGATTGCACATGTTGCTTATATTTGTGGCTTCCATCATATTTCTGTTAATACAGTGCTGTTCTCTGTCTTGTCTCCTCTCCATCCAGGCCAGAATATTTCAAAGTCACTGAGTGCCTATTTAGGAAATAAATAATGGCCGTACGACTGATTTAAAGAAGAAAGTGGCATTGAATAGAAGATTAATAATAATAGTATACATTTGTGTTGTCCCTTATAATTCTATAAAGCTCTTTTATGTACCTTAATCTTGTTTGAGCATCCTAAAAACTTTATGAGAATGACAGGGATTTCTAACCACATATTACAAGTGAGGAAACTGAGCTTCTGAAATCAAAGTAATTAGCCTAGGCTCACACAAATAATAGATGTTGTTTATTATGTGTGTGGGTAGTTACTGTAATGGGAAGGAAATAGAGATGCTGCAATATAGAAAAGTGCAAAAGCTTGCACTGGGCGTACAACATCCCAGAAGTTACTCCTATAATGCTCATGAGGTTGATAAAGTTCTTGAAGAATCTACAAGCCACAATCTTGTTCTGTCTTCTCTACTCTGTCCCCATGACCCCAGGGACGACATAGTGGGTGTGGAGGGTTGGTAAGAGGGACTATGGAAAAGTGTCTTCCCTCCCAAATCCACTTATGATTTTGGGGGAGAGGACTTTGGGCCCCAAGGTCCTCAATAGATTATGTTGACTTAGTTCATGAAGTACAGCCACATCTGTTTTTACTCACCACAGTATTTCTAGAGCTAACCTCAGTACCATGTGTGTGATAGGAACTCCATAAATAATTTTAAGAGTGTTTATAAACTATAAAGCACTGTGCCACAAATGAGTAGTAAATGCCCCACTGTGAACTAAATAAAGAAGGGAACAAGCAAAAGGTCCATGGCACAGACAATTTGCGGAACAGATTGGGGACAGGAAGACATAGAAAAAATAAGTGAAATTGTGAACTGGGGAAGCAGGAGTTGCATAAGTGGCCTGGGAACCCTAAAAAGGATCTAACCCTAATCCGTTTTGCATGAGGAAGTTGCGAGTACATGTGTGACCTGGCGCTGTGCTTTAAAATAATCTGTCAGCTTCCTTACAGTGGGACAAATGGAAAGGGAGAGCTTAGGGGAGGGAGACATTTAGAATGCTGGGCAGTGTCTCTCTTTTTTTTTTTTTTTGAGACAGAGTCTCACTCTGTTGCCCTGGCTAGAGTGAGTGACATGGCGTTAGCCTAGCTCACAGCAACCTCAAACTCCTGGGCTCAAGCGATCCTCCTGCCTCAGCCTCCCAAGTAGCTGGGACTACAGGCATGTGCCACCATGCCCGGCTAATTTTTTCTATGTATTTTTAGTTGTCCGATTAATTTCTTTCTATTTTTAGTAGAGACGGGGTCTCGCTCTTGCTCAGGCTGGTTTCGAACTCCTGAGCTCAAACAATCCACCCGCCTCGGCCTCCCAGAGTGCTAGGATTACAGGTGTGAGCCACCGCGCCCGGCCTGGGCAGTGTCTCTTAGATCATGTAGGACAAAAAACAGAAAAGAAGAGGAAGAGAAAAAAAAAAGTCTGGGCAATGGCCCAGGCAAGAGATAAGACAAGGAAGTGATAGGGGACAGGACAGAACAGGAGTCACAGGGAGGGATCCACGTGGGGGTCATGCTGACATCTCATGCGGTTGATCTGAGATGAGGAAGCCGGGAGAGGCTGGAGTTCACCTTCTGGCAATGAAAGAGGTGAGGGGCCGCCTTACCAAAGGTGGAGGTAGGACTCTGGGGTTGGTAGCTGCAAGGCAAAGGAAGAACTCTTTCAGACCTGCAGGACTGCCAGGACCAACCCAGAAGGGTTGGAGTGTTGGGGTCTCCAGAGCGCAGAAGCAGCTGTAGACAACTGGCATAAACATTCTGCCCTTCCAGTCTCTTCAGCCATATGAAGGAAGAGAAAGGAAAAGAGGGACCTTATCTGCCTTGTTCTGAAGGGGGTAGGGCCTCAGGCCCAGCAGCAGCCTGATCAAATCTGGTTGGTTTATTCTTTCTTCTTTCCTGAGCATGGGGGTGTCTATGTGTGAGTTTATATGCTTGTCTTGGCCTGTGTCAATCCATATGTAGGTCTGTACATATTTATTTATATATTTGAACTTGTCTTTGTATATGTTTCTAAGTGACTGAATGTGTCTACAGATACATATATTTGATATAATGTCCTTATGTGTTTTTCTGTACTAATGTGTCTACAGAGTTAGAATTAGCATTTAAGGCCGGGCGCGGTGGCTCACGCCTGTAATCCTAGCACTCTGGGAGGCCGAGGCGGGTGGATTGTTTGAGCTCAGGAGTTCGAGACCAGCCTGAGCAAGAGCGAGACCCCATCTTTACTAAAAATAGAAAGAAATTAGTCGGACAACTAAAAATATATAGAAAAAATTAGCCAGACATGGTGGCACATGCCTGTAGTCCCAGCTACTTGGGAGGCTGAGGCAGGAAGATCGCTTGAGCCCAGGAGTTTGAGGTTGCTGTGAGTTAGGCTGACACCACGGCACTCTAGCCCGGGCAACACAGTGAGACTCTTGTCTCAAAGAAAAAAAAAAAAAAAAATTAGCATTTAAATTTCGAACTGCATATTTGGGCACCTTTGGGTGGATGCATAAATGTGCACTTGTAGCTTGTGCTGGAGCTCCAATGTTGTGCCGGAGGCGGCTCATATAGCTTTCAAAGATCCAATTTTGTGCATGACTCTTCATCTTCCATTTGGTGATATAATGTTGACAGCTGGAAATCAGTAACTGCTACAATCAGGTTGTTGTTGTTTTCCTGAAAGCTGGTTGTTAAACATTTACCAACATACCACTGGGTATAGGTTTTATGCATGTGAGAGTGTCTGTGGTCTATGTATATCAGTGTATAAGTATATACTGTATATGAAAGTGTGTACCTGTATAGTGGGTCCAATTTTTAATAGACTATAAATGCAGGGATGCAAAAATGTCACTATTTTCCTACAACTAGATTTCTATCTCAGTCCTCCACTCTCCCTAATAGTAGAAAGCTTAATCTAATCACTTACAGGTGAACTCAGTTGTTTCACATTTCAACTCTGGTCTAACACTGTCCTCTTCCTCCTGGCTCCCAGGGTGACATGTGAGGGCCAGAGTTAAACAGCACTGCAGCAGCAGTGAGGAGAGGCATCCACTGGCCTCTGCTGAGATGTGCAGTTTTCCCACTGGGACCTTTGGTCATTGGCATCTAGTCTCCTGACATCTCCTGAGATTCCCCAGGTTCCGCGAGTTGCCCAGTCTGCAGTGACATTTTTGGAACCTGTCCCCTTGTCAGATGGAAAGGGTGTTTAAGTCTCCCTCCTCCTCCTGGGCTCTCCCTCCAGTCTGCCTCCTCTGGGAATCAGTAAAAAGAGAAGCATCATTGTATCACCTAACTACACAACACCCTGTAAGATCAAACGTGTGCCCATCTTACAGAGGCAGAAATGCTCAGAAGTTAAGAGCCTCTCTTAACTCTAATGCCTATACCTCTTCACTCTACCAGACTACCATAACTCCCTGTGAATTACGGGCACTTAGCACATGCTTTTGGTCATGATGGGTTAGGACATTGGTGCTCGAATAACCATAGAATCCCCAATTCCATCATTGGACTCTGCACCAACCATTACCTCTCCTACGCTGTGGTATAGGAGGAAATCCAAAAATAAGTATTCATGGAGACAGGGAAATAAGCATTCATGGAGAGAGGGCTGTGAGGTTGAACCAATATAAATTCTCTGCAATATAAAGTTTCACAGACCTCACTCCCCAGCCCAGCCTATTCCTTTATCAGGATTTCGTTCTCTGGCTCCTAGCTGGAGCCCTGGATCCAGAGCTTTCTGAGCTACCAACATTTTGTGTCCCAGGATAGAGAGGCAGAGAACTCAGGGCAGTGGGGTAAATTCTTTGGTTCCCCCAGTGGTAACATCTTGCACAATTACAGTACAATATCGCAACCCAGATAATTGGCATAGATACGATCAATCTTTCCGATTTCTCCTGTTTTACCTGTACACACTGTTATGAGTATGTGTGTGTTCTACACAGTTTTATCACGTGTGTAGGTTCATGTATCCACCACCACGTCAAGACACAGAACTTGAATCCATCCCTACCAGCATTCCTCTAGTTGTCCTTTTATACACATACTCCCTTCCCTTCCCCGACCCCTGCCAACCACTACTTTGTTCTCCATTTCCAAAACTTTGTCACTTTAAGAATGTTACCTAAATGGAATTATACAGTATGTAATCTTTTTTCACCCAACATAATTCTCTGGAGATTCATCCAAGTTGTCCATGTCTCAGCAGTCATTCATTTTCATTGCTGAGTAGCATTCCATGGAATGGATGTAGTGTATGTCCACTTAGTGAAATATTCACATGCACAAAACTCTGTACATTTTGCGTGAAGGTTATAAAGTCTCAGCTCCTTATCTGTGAACCTTGAGCCTCACAAAAGAACCCGGGAAATGAGGAGAAACTCTATGCTTTGGCATCAACCCTTGAGCCCTTGTGGATGTGAATCCCTCTTCAGCCCACAGGGACTGTCTGCTGGGGAAGGGACTGAAAAGAGCCCCACCTCCAGGGACTATGGCATGGGGACCTTGGGATGGAGGCAGGAAGTAGGCCAGGCTGAGGCCAGGCTAGTGCCTATCTAGCACTAGAGCCTCTCTTGATGCTCAGATCTCGGGTGGGGAATGGACGGCTGCTGGCAAGGGCTGGGCAGAGACACCCTTCTCAGAGAAGGTCACCACCCCATCAAGCGCTGGCACCAGCTGCTGTCCAGGGATGGGGGCAAGTGCCAGGGCAGCTGCAGAATCAGATAGGCCTCTGCCAAGAGGGCTCCCTGGAGGAGGTGGAAATGCAGGGCAGAGACACCTCTGGGGCTTTCTCCTCAGCTCCTGGAGCAGAGCCTGGCTGGGACCCCCTAGCAGACACTGTCTGCCTTTGGGCATATGCTGAGCAGCCCAAGCCTGGGACTGAGTCAGGGCTTCTGGAAGAGCTCGTGCTGAGAGAAGGGACAGTCCTGGCTAGGGTGGGGGATGAGTTGGGGGGAGAATGAGGGAAGCAGAGTTTGGGAGACTTGCTCCAGAGCCAGAGTGGCAGGTGTCCTGACTGGCTTTGCCACTCCTTACTGCATTCCCAAATGACTCAGCTTCCAGCCTGTGGGCCCTCCTCCCGAAGTTCTCAGCCCACCTGTACAAGAGTTGCATGTGTTTGTGTGAGAAAGAGCCTGCTCCCAACTCACCTGGTTCTCTCGGGACCCTTCCAAGGAGGGCCTCTTACTGATACTCTGGAGTGGAGGAGTGAGGAAGGGCAGCTGGGAGCACCAGGAGGCTAGAGGGGAAAGGGGTTAGAATGGACTGGAGCATTCAGGAAGGCTTCCTGGAGGCAAGGGTGTTACCTGGTTGTTGAAAGACTGGTAAGAACTGGATGGGCAGAGAGAAGGGGCAGGAAGGGCACTTGGAGTGAAATAAGGGTGGGAGTGGAGGAGGGGATTGTGCAGGAGGAAGGGGGATAGGATGGGCAGGGCTCTTTACGGTTTCAGAGCCACGACTCACAGTGTTGTGTGCAGGTGGTGGCTAGGGCTAGGGCCAGCAGCTTTCCTTCCCTCCTCCACCTGCCCAGGAGACCTAGACAGTGTGACCTGCAGGCAAGAGGCTGGGCAGAAGGAAGAGGAAGGGCTGGTCAGTAACTTAATTAGTGAAAACAGTCCCCTTGCACAGCTTCCTGTAGGTCTCAGAGTTCTGTGGGCTACTTGGAGCCAATCTGGGCTGTTCCAATACCTGCTAAGGATAATGAGACCAACAGTACAGGGTTTGCTCACGACTGGGAGCGGGGTCTGGGACATGGGACTTTCAGTTTTAAAAACGGGATGAGTCAGTCACCCTCTGAAGAAATCCCTTCCGAGGGGGTCCCAGAGCAAGTCTGAGGGAGTGACCCCAGTGATCCGAGCTAGTGGTGATACAACTTGAGGGTTTTCAGTTTTACAAAATTATCTTCCAATAATATAGGAGGGCAGGATTTATATGTTACTGCAAATAATAAAGTGAGGTGTTACTCCATAGATCAACTCAGCAGCGTTGCTCAAACGTTGTTCTCTCAGGAGATGTTAATTGGTGCTTCCAGAACAAAGGGCTCTTATGGTCCTTGGGAACACTGAGTCTTCCACAATCCACCTGCCCTGCCCTACCCTGGAGCGTCACAGTGCCCGTCAGTACACTGAGGCTCGGAGATGCCACAAAGGAGAGAAACCTGTTTAGTCCCGTTTAATGGCCAAATAAGCAAGGTTATTTGCTCAGATGGAGTCCTCTCAGCAGTATTAAGTCCCCAATACATTCTCCCCCCACACACTACAAGTTTTCTCTTAATTCCAGTTTAGAAAACTCTGGAAGAGAAGACAGATCTACAGGGTCACCTACTTTATAGCCGTGGAGTCCCTATACCAACCGAATAATCCCATGGGCAGATTTCAAGGTAGAAGTATAATTTCTGTTCTTGTTCAATTTTTTTCATTAATAATCCACTGGCTTATAGATGCTGGATCCTACTCAAAGGTCACAAAACTTTTCAACTCCCCAGGTGCCTCGTGCCAAGGCCCTAGGCCTGGGCTTTGTTCCCTCTGGGCTGGAACCACGGGCAGCTGGGGGCCCATTCCCTGGAGCTGGCTCATCCGTGCCAAAGGCCCAAGCCCTGAGGAAGGGGGACAAGGCTGAGCCCTGGCCGGGTAGGAGAGTGGGGCTGGCAGCCCTCCACTCCTCCTTCCTCTCACCTTTGCCTAGCGCAGCCCAGAATCTTCCCCCATGTTCTGTTTCAGTAAGACCTTGGCCTGCCCCAGCCTTTTCTGGCCCCTAAGGAGAAGGAGTAGGTGACTTTCAGCTTTCTGGACCCAGAGCAGGGGCCAGACCAGGCCCAGGCCTCTCATGGGCCCTCCCCCACACCCTGCCTCTGTCTGTGTGAAGGACTATATCAAGGGAGGCCATTAACGTCGTTGACCTGATGGGGCTTTTGTGCCGTCATGAACCTTCAGCTGGGGCACTGGGGGAAGAAGGGCAGGAGAGATGTGCCACAGTCCAAGTCTGCCCTGAGCTCTGCAGTCCCCTGATTGGGGCAGATGGGACAGGGATGTAGCCATGGGTTGTAAGAGCAGACAAGAGCAGCAGTAGGGGAGACTTCCTGGAGGAGGCAGGATTTGAGGGTGGCTTGGAGAGTGAGAGGTATTCTAGTCCCAAACTGGGAGGATATTTGAGCCCTGGAAAACTTGTGAAGGAGTACAAGTTGGGCTCTGGAGTGGAGTGGGCACCCCCCATAGGAAGCCAGGCCTGGAGCTTTCTTGTGGCCCAGGCTCTAGCTCCCTCTCCTCCCTCAAACTCCACTGGGAGGAAAGTCAGACACACCAGCACCCACTGAGGGTCCCAGCTTGGGCTGAGGAAAAGCCACTTCACCTTCCCCAGAGGGGTGTGATGGCAGATAAGCTGGAGCGACCACTTCTGCCCCCACGGCAGTCCCCTGAAATCCCCAGCAGCAGGGTCAAGGAGCAGGACAGCATCCAGCTTGGGGACCTGACAGATGGACACAAGGAGGGATGGATTGTGTATTCCGGTTAGCCAAGAGCTTCCTCCCCTGACCCTTCCAGACCCTGCCCCTCCTCCACCCCCCAATTAAGGATGTGCACTCTAAGAGAAGCCCTGAGAGAGAGCACGGATTGACCTAGAGAAGGGTCCTTGTAACAGTGGCATTTCAGGCACTGTGACAGGTTATCATAGATACCTGGGCTTGGGCCTTTCCTTACACCCTTGTTATCACACTATGCCCCTGGCCAACTGCCCACCTGGAGGCCAGCCCTGTTGCTGAGCGATATCTGCCTTCTCCCAGGAATGAGTGGGGCAGGGCCCCCATCAGCAAGGCTTGCTGGCCCAGCTGGTCCCATGTGGCCAGGCATGTGCGGTTCAGTGGCTTGCTGAGGACTAAGCAGAGGGGACAGCAGCGCCTTTCCTGAGACAAGTGGGAAGAAGGTATCAGCCATGGCTGACCGAGCGGTGACCCAAGGCCCAACACAGAGCCAATTAGCGGCCACCACAGTGGTGGTGGGCTTGCTGTGGCTTCCATAGGAGGTCCCATGTGCAACCGGCGTGTCAGGCCGAGTTAGCATCAGGAGGGCTGAGTGGACTCTGACTGAAGGCTGCCTGGATGGGAGAATGTGGGTGATAACACTTTCCCTGGGCTCTGGGGAGCTGAGCCAAGTGAGACATGCCAGTATGCCTGCCCCCGCCCACAGCCTGTGTGTGCTGTGTGCATGTTCGTGCGCATGTTTGCCACACAGGACTTGTGTGTCAGTGGCACGTGCGTGCCTGCTTGGGTTCATTGGGCATATTTAATGCATGCCTACTTTGTGTGCACTGGGAATTCTGGGACGAAGTCTTTGCCCTCATGGAGCTTACATTCTAGTGGGAGAAACAGAAAATAAATAAGCATCTACTATGTTGTTGTGTTGTAATAAGTGCTATGAGGAGGCAAAAAGGGAATGGGGTGGGAGTTCCTATTTAGCAAGGATGATCAGGGAGGGCTTCTCTGAGGAGGCAGGCTGTTGGATATCTGGAAGAGGAGGGCTGTAGACAAGAGGGCGGAGAGCAGAGCCAGTGTGAGAGGAGCTGGAACGCTATTCTGCTGCCTGCGCGTGTGCTGCGGACAGGAAGAAAAGGGAGACACCACAACTAGGGTGGCATCTGAAAGCCCAGACGGGGGACAGCCCTCAGTAAGAATCGACCTGCCCAGCTCAGCTCTAAGTCTAATCCCACCACTGAGCACACAGGGGCCTCCCCTGCTTGTGCAGACAGCACCTGGGACTGTCCCCAGTGGGCACCCCCAGCTCTGCTGGTCCAGCTGTATCCACGTGGTGCCCAGCTCCTAGGGATGCCCAGGAAGAGCAACCAGGGCTCACAGAGCCAGGCTTGACCCTGGGACCAGAGCCTGAACCTGGCCTTGAAGCTGTATTTTAGCGGCCAGAGGCACAGCTGCTGTGGATGCCCTGACACACAGGACCCACTGGCAGATGGTGGGATGGGCCTGCCCAGAGGCCTGAAGGGACACTGGAGACTCCTGGCTGTCCTTCTCAGCCCAGACTTTCCCCTGGAGGACAGAGGCCTGATGTGGCACTCAATTTCAGGCAAGTGCAGCGAGCACAGCTGGGCCCTCGGAAAGCTGGGAGGCCTTTCCTGCCCTCGCTGCCCCAGCCGCCTTCTCTCCATGGAAGGGGCAGACTCTAGACCCCAGCAAAGACGTGGCAAGCCAGCTTCCAACTTTGACTTCCATCTCTCAAACCCCACAGCCCTGGGACAGAGGAGTCTCTTAGGCTCAGAGGAGGGGAAGGCGAGCAGCCCCATTTTAGGTGACCTCAAGGAAAGGTTGGATGGATGCAAAGAAATGGAGGTGGGATAGGTGCAAAAAACTGTTGTCACCATGGCGAGTCAGCAAAAGGCTGCCTTTGACTGGGGAAGACTGATTTGGGTGTCTCAGGAGGATGTCAGGTGTGAAGCCGTGTTTGTGGGTCTGCCTAGAAATGTGTGTATTTGGGGCCTAGGTCAGTGGGGCGCCTTCCTGCTTGTTTACATGTCTGTGAGCGAGTCCTCGTGCGCCTCTGTGCCCACATGTCTCCCTGTGCACCCCCCGGGGCTCCTGCACTGCCAGCTGTGGGGGGGTGCTCTCTGTGTATGTGCCTTTCTGGGTGTGAGTGTGAGGTGTCTCGAGGTTTGTCGCCTGTCAGCCTCTGCAGTCTATAACACCCTGTTCCCTATCCTCACCCTGAGGCTCTCGAGGGAGAAGCTGC
Organism: Propithecus coquereli; assembly: GCF_000956105.1. Taxonomy (NCBI): domain Eukaryota; kingdom Metazoa; phylum Chordata; class Mammalia; order Primates; family Indriidae; genus Propithecus; species Propithecus coquereli. The sequence goes on from NW_012147986.1 coordinate 2,239,274, forward strand.
CTGCTCGACTCTTGTCAAGGCTGCAGACGGGGATGGCAAGGACGCTCAAGCCGCTCTTGAGAGATGCGACTCTGCTGCTGTTGGCTGGCAGAGGTTTGCACTTAGCTTTTTCTTCACTGTCATCACACACAGCCCGCCCCCCCCGTACAGCCAGCCAGGCCAGCAGCCCTAAAATTAGTCACATTGATTCCGGCCTCTTACGGATCTCTGGCTGTGGTTTCAGACTCACACCACTGCTGTTGGCCCCTGAAGGTGCACGGAGGGTGGTGGAGAGCAAAGGCAGGCAGGTTGGCTGGGACAGGCAGCTCATCGGCTGTGCGGGGCTCAGAGAGTTCAGATTTGGGATGAAATTAAGAGGTATTCTACCCCCTACAAACTGATCAGTTCCATCGGCCACAGTTGCAAGTGTGTGTGAGAGAGGGCCTGTGCCCCTCTAACCTGATTCTTCTCAGGATGGGCCCCTTACTGACACACTGGAGTGGGGGAGAGAGAGACAGGGCTGGGAGCGTCCACCAGTGCACGGACTTGTGAGCATCTCCCTCGTGCCTAGCTCGATGTTTGGCCAGGACTGAGCAGACATGGGGGCTTCCTCTGTTGCCATAAGACAACACCCTGCCACTGGGCCCACAAGCTGCCTCCACGATGGCTCAGTGCCACACATTGCACACGGGCGATCGGCTTCTCTCAGGTCCCCTTTCCAGATGTGGGAAAGAACCTGTCTGGCTAGCTTGTGTGAAGCGAGGATCCACCCCTCTGAGGGATGTAGTGTGACCCTGCCTAAATAGGGCTGTAGGCAGGACGGCTCTTGCCCACCTAACACACCTCTATGTGCCAGGCCCTGTGTGCTGGGCACCAGGGACAGAGATGAGCACACTCCCACAGCCTTCTCAGGAAATAGTGGGGCCGGGTTTTGAAAAATGAATAGGAGGTTGCCAGGTGGAGAGGGGGGCAGGGTGCAATGGGTGGGCTGGGAGTCTGTGTCTCAGGCAGGCACCCCACAGAAAGGGAAGATACTTCCCTGCTCTCTCCTCACTGTATGCATGGAGAGGGAGCATACCAAGGCATGGAGGGACCCCAAGGGGGACCATGCTAATGTGCCATTTGGACTGGATATGCGTCATGCTTCCTCTTCCTCCTGCCACCACCCACTGCCCCTACACTGGATTTTCCTCCTCCAGTGGTTGCGCTGAGGCTGTTCTGGAGAGTTGTTCTGGTTTTTTGTTTTTTGTTTTTTTTAAAGCAGGGCACACTTCTTTCTGTTCTAAACAAAATGGAGATTCTGTTAGGAAGGAAAAGAGGAGATTGGGCAGCAAACCTTCAGTCTACACATACTCGTTCCCCTTTATGGTAAATGCCTGACTCTGAGCTGGCCCAGGGTGCACCAGGCAGGTGCTACACAGGGGCGAGATGGATACGCTGACCAGGACAGTTTGCAAAAGAGGGAGGAGGCTGGCAAAGGGATGTGGAAGTGTTTCGTATGAGGGATGTCTGTGAAAAGGAGAGATGTGGTCTGCAAGAAGAAGACTCGGCAGCGTGTGTGTGCGTGCGCGCATGTGTGTGTGTGCGTGTGTGTGAAAACATTTGAAGAGGGGATATTCTCTTCAAATGGGCAGTGTATCTCAGCGGTTAAGCGTTTGGGTGCTAGTGTCAGGAAGACTGAGGACTGGGGTGACCAACTTGTCCCAGTTTGCTGGTGGCTTGCCTGGTTTTAGCACTGAAAGTCCAGTGTCCTGGTTATACCAGTATGGTTGGTCACCCTACCTGGGACTTGCTAGCTGTTACCTAACTTCTCTGTGCCTCAGATTCCTCCTCTGTAAAATGGGTATAAAAATAAAAATTGTTGTGAGCTTTAAACAAGAGAGTCTGTATAAAGGACCTAACCCAGGGCCTTTCACAAAGGCAAGTTCAATGAATATTAGCTATTTACCATACTATTAGATCAGATATATAGATATATAGACTTTCTCTGGATAGCCCCAAGGGGAAAAACTGGACCAATCTGCTCAGTATAAGGAAAGATTTCCTCATAGATCATGGGGTAGTGAGTTGCCAGGGTGTTGAAATATAGGCTGATGTTGGGTCTGGTTCGTGAAGTGGAAGACAGAACTAGCTTCCTCTTGGTCTGGAAATTTCTTAGTCCTCTCATATATTCATTCTCACCCTCTTTTTTTCCCGCTTGAGGAGGAGAGCTGTACCTTTTCTTCTCATCAGGAATTCTTGTCATGGGAGACCACCCAGAGCTGCTTAAATAAAGACAGGGAGATACTCCAGCCGTGGTTCCAGTGAGCTGCATCATGCTAATGACAGAAGTGAACATGAATGACTCTCTGCTGTCCTGGCTAATGGGGCTGCCTTGGGAGAGGAACACCAAGCCCAGGCCAGCTGGACCTCTGTCAGCCAGCTGCTTTACCCCTCCTCCAGACTGCAGGACTAGAACAACCGTACTCAGGGGCTCTGCTGTGTGTGCTTGTGTGTGTGTGTGTGTGTGTGTGTGTGTGTGTGTGTGTGTGTGTGTGTGACACAGAGAGAGAGAGAGAGAGGTGCAAGGGCCTTATGTGATGTGTGCATTCAAAGTCCCAGACTGCTTCCCTCCCCCACGCTGTTCCTGCTTGGCATTCCCCAGCCATCCCCTGACCCCACCCCACTCCCTAAACAGTGTCCTCTCAGGCCTAGCTAGCAGTTTAGTCAAAGACAATGCTGAGGCAATTAATGGAGCCCTTTGAGGACTTGTCACTAGAAAGCTCTTTAACTCAGCTCCCTGAGTTGAGGCCCCAGGCATGTGACAGGGAGGGGGAGGGGTGCCAGGCTGCAGCTGTGGGGTGGGGCACAGGCATAGTATAGAAGAGGGTTGGGAAACCTAGATTACCTGGACATACAGATTATGTGGACATAACAGCATTGTTTTTCATTGTTTGCAGTTTGTCTCTTAACTAGAACTTCGGTCTGGCCACCCTGCCACAGAACTGAGATCTGAGAAGTGGGATGCCGAACAATAAACCTGCTGACCACATGGACCATCACAGGAAAAATCCCCCCAGCATGTGAGGACCTTAGAGAGGGGACATCACGTGGTGACACAGTGGTGTTAGGGATGTGGGGTATAGTAACACATCTCAAATCTGACTGCCCCAACACTGCTTCTGTGAGGCCTGGGGAGCAGATGGGGAAGGGGCGTCAGGTCGAGGTCAGAACCAGACAGGGGAGGAGCAGATTATGAGAGAGCGCCCCGGGTCTCCAGGCCTGTCTCTGCCTGTGTCTGACTTCTTGGTGTCTCTCACATAACAGCTATTGTTTGTAACCAGGCCAGGCAGGGGCAGCAAAGGCCCAGATGCCCAGGTCCGGAACTGTGTGCAGTGTGTGTGTGTTGCGGGTGTGATGCGGTGTTGGGCGCGTGTGCTTTCAGGGCCTGCCCACCTGGCCCTCCCTCTGACCCTGGCAGAGGCTCCAGTGGTCTCTCCGGATGCCTTTGAGGGCCGATGCACAGCTCTGGTCCTCGCCAGCTCCTCTGCTTGCCAGTAGAGGGCAGCAGCCAACACAGGGAGCTTTCTGCAGCCTCCTGGAGCTCCCGCCTCCTCATCCCGCTTGTCCCGGACCTTCCTAGCCCCCAAGGGACGTGCAGGACCCCAAGGTGTAGGCCACTGAGACCACAGATCCAACTAAGTGCCCATCTCCGGCCTTGGGCACAGTGAATGTGCAAGTCTGTGAGAGTGAGAAGGTGAGTTAGTGAAGAAGTTGCAGGGGACCAGAGGTGACCACAGGAAGCCAGAGGCAGAACACTGGGGTCATATTCATTAGCTCCAGCAAGGGTAAATGTTGAGGGGGACTAGGAAAAGCTGAGGATCCCAGGCAGCCTGCAGAGAGATAAATAAGGCAGGACCCAACCCCTGGCCAAATGGCCGGTGATGACTAGGCAGGCAAATCACCCTGACTGCAAAGGCAGGTGACTTGAGGAGACCAGAGAAAACCACGTGGGTTCCGGAGGCAGATTGCCCAGATTCACACTCTGGCTCCTCCATATATTAGCTGTGTGACTTTGGACAAGGTATTGAACCTCTCTGTGCCTCGGTTTCTTATCTGGGAGATAGAGACAATAACACTACTTTCTTCTACACTAGACTTGAGCAGTAAATAGGTTAATATTAATACATAAAAATCACTTAGAACAGTGTCTGGCACACTGGTAAGAACACTATAAATGCTAGCAGGTATTGTTTTCTGCATTTCGTCTTAGCCAAAGGCCAAAAAGTGATTCAGTTATTGTTTTCTGAAGTAGAGATTGGTATGATGTTCAAATAGCTAGTTTCCGCTGGAAGCCCCCCATTCGATATATGGGAATTGGTCACACACAGGCATTAAATGGTGACATATGAATGTGTATATTAGTAAGTTATAAGAGTATGTGTAACACTGGAATGAGTATGTGTAGTTATCAAGGTCTGTCAATATTTAAATCAACAAAATGGTCAGTCACCTTTGAATCTACACACCCTTTTACCCTTTAAATATGTCCCTTGAATTGAGCATGGGGGCCCGCCTGCTCCCCTCCATCCCTCCTTCAAGCAAGGCCTGGGTTTGCACCCGCCCAACCTGGGCCGCCCTGCCTAGCATGGTCCTAAGAAGCCTCCTGAGCCCTGCCCTGCCCTGTTGGGCCCAAGGCACAGACCTGGGGCTGGCTTCTCATGGCTCTCAGGAAAAGGTGGCTTCCCCCTTCCTGCTGTTGGAGGAAATTTGGATCTTCAGCCCTGTCTCCCTGGGGCCAGTCTTGGCTCTAAAACTGTGGGGAAGTGAAAGTGCCCAGCCCTGGAAAAACAATGCTGGCTCAGCCAAAGGTGAATGCGCTCAATCTTTTGGGCCCTCAAGTTTCCATTACCCACAGTTCTGGAGAGAGGTGGTGGATACTTTTATATTTTACTCTCTTCCTGGGAGAATATTTATGGAAAAGACCAATGGAGTTTACTGTGCCTCTATTCCCTCATGCTCTGTGTCTCAAATACAGACTCCCCAGTAGAAAAGATCTGAGCATAAAGCCCCTCTATTGGGCCAATCAGGGATGACCAGGCCACATGACCCGAGGTTAGCCAACTTACCAGTCAGGCACTGCAGTGGCTTTTCTCTCAAAGGGACTGGGTAATGACAGGAAATTTGAGGCATCCTAGCAGATCCAGCATACTATGAATATTTTAATTTTAAACTTTGTTTATGAATAGATAACACATTTCCATGTATTTACATAGTTCAATGTTTTGAGCATATAAAACACATACAGTGGAAACACTCTCTCCTACTTTTGAACCCCATCTGTTCTCTTCCTAGGAAGCAAGCAGTATTAGCATTTTCTAATATATCCTTCCAGAGAGGCTGCATATAAAGAAATACCTATATAGGCTCTTTCTCCCTATCCTTTTGCTTTTTTCAAAAGAAGTCCTATATGGGTACATAAAGAGCATCCTCATTTGTTTTTATGGCTCTGCTTCATGATGTATGAAAATATCCTTAATCAGTTTCCTATTAATGAACATTTAGGTTGTTTTCAGTCTCTCATAGTGCTGCAATGAAAAACCTTATAGGCCCTTGAAGGCCCCACTGCCCCTTATACGTATCCCTTAGAAATTCTTCACTGGGGGTCCAGGGGCCCTTAGAAGTCAGCAGATACAGAATTCAGGAAGACAAATTCAAGGAGCCTGGAAACTTAGAAGGTAAAAAGTTTCTATCTTTGCACTAACCTCTAACTGAAATTTAACATTTCCTTCCCTTATGAATGCAGGCAACAAACTCACAGTAGTTAGCAGTATCTGTGACTCTCTCGTTTTATATGATTGAAGATATCTTGAAATATTATTTACACTTATGCCTTCTTTGTCATTGTGGTAGGGAGTTATTAGATTTTTCATTAGGTCTGGTTATGTTATATATTAATACAGAAGAATATAACTATGGCACACATTTGGTTTTCTAAAAGAAATATTTTAATAACTGCACTTTAGTCTAATTGCTTTATAGTCTTATGTTTTTTTTTATTTTGGTTAATTATGCTTAATATAAAACTTACCATTTTAGCCATTTTTGAATATACAATTCAGTAGCATTAAGCACATTCACAGTATTGTGAAGCCATTAACACTATCCATCTCCCCAAACTGAAAGCTCTGTACACATTAAACCAGCGGTCCCCAACGTTTTTGGCACCAGGGAAAAATTGTCCACAGATTGGGGTGGAGGATGGATCTCACTCGGTGATGCAAGTGATGGGTGGGGAGCGGCTGTAAACACGGATGAAGCTTCTCTCGCTGGCTGCTCACCTCCTGCTGTGCGACCCACTTCCTAAGTTTCATGGAAGACAATTTTTTCACAGAAGGGGGAGGAGGGGGCAGCGGAGCTTAGGCTGTGATGTACTTAGGCTGCCATGCACAGTCGGGTTCCTAACAGGCCATGGCCCTAGGGTTGGGGACCACATCATTAAACAATGACTCCCCCATTTCCCCACCCTCAGCTCCTGGCAAGCACCATTCTGATTTCCATCTCTATAATTTCACTACTCTAGGCACCGCATATGGCTGAAATCATACAGTATTTGTCCTTTCATATTTGGCTTATTTCACTTAGCATAATGTCTTCAAGTTTCATCCATGTTATAACATGTGTCAGAATTTCATGTCTCTTTAAGACTAAATAATATTCCATTGTATGTATACACCACATTTGGTTTATCTTTTCATCCATCGATGGACATTTGGGTTGTTTCCATCTTTTGACTATGGTGAATAATGCTGCTATGAACATTGGTATACAAATATCTCTGCTTTCTCAATTTTTTCGGACATATACCCAGAAGTGGAATTGCTGGATCAAATGGTAAGTCTATGTTTGATTTTTTGAGGAATATGTATTTATTTTTATGCATGAAAAACCTGATTCTCAAATAAGCAGCATACCAGACTCCTGATATACATACTTTACTTTGCATGCCTGTTTCGGCCACTAGATGGGGGACTTCTTGGCAAGGACTGTCCAGTTCCCGGTACCTTCTTCAGTAACTCTCCCAAAGGTGTAGTATTAAAAAACGCATTCAGCTCCTAGTGGGAGTCTTGCGTGCCCAGCACGGGGCGAGATGCAGACGATACACAGGTGCAGAACATACCCCAAAAGAACTCAGCCTAGAGGGATAATTAGGCCTGAGGATGGCCGATTAAAGGCATCCCAACTCCTGACCTTTTTGCTTCCTAGGTGTATGGCCTGGGGCAAGGTAACCGCCCTTGGCCCCAGCTTCCCTATGCATAAAATGATTTACATCATCTGCTCAAATTTCTGTCATGAACTTACAGCCTGGCCTTTAGCACAGTGCCTGGCACGTGTTAGGAACTCAATGATTTTGTCCCTGTCGCCTGTAATAGCAAGAGAAAGAAAGCCCTGTCGGCAACCTGCCAGAGGCTTCTGGAGAGGTGGCTGGGGAGGCTCTCTCTGGCCCTGGATCCCCCCCCGCCCAGGCTGGCGCAGGAGTGCGCAGGGAGGGGCCAGAGGCTACACTCCGAGCCCCTGTATGGGCGCCTCGATCGTCCCCGGCGGACTGGGCCCTCCGCGGGGCCGCCGTAGTATGGCTGTCCGCGAGCGTAGCGCTTCATGGGGCAGCAACTGTTCGTCCTCCGCGCCGGCGGGCGGCGCTACTGCGGGCCTGGCCCAGGGCGGCGCTCGGGCTGGGCTCCTCTCGGCGGTGGCGCACGGCCGTCCGGCCGTCCGTGGGGCGGGGACGCGGCGGCGGCAGCGGTGGCGGCTCCGTGTCGCCGGAGCCCAAGCGCGCAGGCCCGTCCCGGCGGCCGGGGGGCGGGCGGGGTCGGAGCGCCATGTGGTTCATGTACGTGCTGAGCTGGCTGTCGCTCTTCATCCAGGTGGCTTTCATCACGCTGGCCGTCGGTGAGAGTGTGTGACCCCGGTCCGCGCGGGCTCCCGCCCCGGAATCTGTGCTCGCCTGGGATCCTATCGCGGGGGTTCTGGAGCCACTGGGGGGCCCCTGCCCGGCTCTCCCAGCCTTCATCGCACCCCTCCCATCCCGCCTGGTCCTGCCCCTCCTGCTGAGCCCAGCAGCCCCGCCTGACCGTGGATCCTTCCAGGTGTCACAAAGTGCGCCCCAGCAGTGCCTGGGAAAGGCTGACTTAAGTGCCCCTGCCCGCGCCTGGGAACCGCCAACCGCTGTCGCTCCCACTCTCGTGGGCTAACCGCGCCGAACTGTTCCCCGACACCTCCCGCCGCCCTTTCACCTTTGGTCCTTAGTACTTGCTGCTCTCGCAGCCTTTGACCCTTCCGCTTCCTGACTTGCACCTACTCGATCTCGGTTGAAATCTCACTTCCTCTGGGAAGCCCTCCTTAGGATTTAGATGGTCCAGCAGTGCCCTCTACTTTCCGTAAAGTAGTATATCTCACTCTGGGATCATCTGATTCCCTCCCCTTCCAAGCTGTGTCCGGGAAGGGATCTTGTCTGTTTTGCTCTGCTGTGTTCTCAGCACTTAGCACAGCACCTGGCTCATACGAAGTGCCCAACGGGTATTTTTGATTGAATCAAGGAAATTCCACTTTTCTGGGCTAGAGGTTAGCATTGTGCTGAGGCGTCAAGTGCAGGCTTCCACTGAATTTTATGGAAATTTTTTCCATAAATTTTTATGAATTTTATCCTTAGTTGCCCTAAGTTTACGCTTCCAAATTTGGTAGGGCAACACCTGGGTTTGGTTTGTTCCTGATCTTCTGCAGTCCATGAAGGGTTGATGGGGACTGGGCTGCAGAGAGAGGGGTGACAGGGATGGCGGGGGATGACCCTGGCTGATGATTTCCCTGCTTGCTCCTCTCCCCATCCCCCAGCGGCTGGACTCTATTACCTGGCAGAACTGATAGAAGAATACACAGTGGCCACCAGCAGGATCATAAAATACATGATCTGGGTAAGTGGCAGCTTTCTCCAGGATTCCCCCTCACTCCTTTGCCCTGCCTCAAAAGCAGGAAGTGGGGAAAGTTTGGCATGCATGATGAGACCTCTCTCTCTGCCGTTTCCTGAGGGTAGCACTCCTACCTCCTTGCCCTGAACCCTGTCTTTTGGGTCTGTTCTTCTGGGTCCACATCTTCCCTGGCCTCCTTCCCCGAGTAGCATTGCTTCACTGCAGACCTTGTTTTCCGTTCTTTAAGGTGACAGCCAAGTGCACATTTTCTGTTGACAGGACCATGGCTTTGCCTTTGCTTGGCTTTCTCCCCCTTGCTCTGCTCACAGCATTTAGAACTTAGAAGAACCCTAGGACAGTTGAGTATTTGTTCATTGCCCTCTTTCTAATCGGATCAAGTGATTTGTCCTAAGAGGGGAGCACCTTCTGTGACCCTGGCCCTGCCCACTGCCCGGTCTCATGGGAAGCTTCTCTTCCTGAAGACACAGTCCTTCCCACTGATGTCAAAGCCAAGGAGTAGTAGACAAATTTCCTCCAGCTACAGGAAGAGGTAGGGGTGGGGGCACATTTGGACAGGAAGAGTCCACTTCCCCTCGTTACCTGGTGTTAGCAGCCAATTCTACTCTGGGCATGGCCTGAGCTTGGGAGTTAGTGGTGAAGACAAGACCATGGCCCTTAGCTCTGGAATCAGAGGCCCAGCTTGTGGGTGTTGGCATTGGAATTAGACTGTCATTCAGCCAAGTGTCATTTGTTAAGCACTGAAAACTATTAAGTCTTTTAGAACAGTGTTTTTCAAACTGTAGGCATGATTTATTATTGGGTAATATAATTAATTCAGTAGGTTATAATCAGCATTTTTTAAAAAATGGAATAGAAAAGACTAGAAACTTGCACTCTGGTCATATGCGTGTGTGTGTGTGTGTGTGTGTGTGTGTGTGTGTTTTGGGGTCACAGTGTAAAATGTTTTTCTTAATGTGGGTTGCCATCAAAAGAGTTTGAGAAATGACATTAAAAGATGCTGCCTTTTGGGAGCTGAGAGTCTAGTTGGGGAGGCCAGATCTGTGACTGAAGCATGAACCTGGTACTGCCTGGGGTGAGTGGAGGTTAGTGAGCCCAGGAAGCTTGCCTGGAAGAAGCTCCTGCACTGTGTGCCTCTGGTCGTTTCAGTTCTCCACGGCTGTGCTGATTGGCCTCTACGTCTTCGAGCGCTTCCCCACCAGCATGATTGGCGTGGGCCTCTTCACCAACCTCGTCTATTTTGGCCTCCTCCAGACCTTCCCCTTCATCATGCTGACCTCGCCTAACTTCATCTTGTCATGCGGTGAGAGGGGACAGAATCTGGGAGGCAGCTCATGTGGCTGGATGTGCCCATCCCAGTCCCTGACACACAGGACATACACAGAAAGGAGGCAAGCCAGGGGTCCTCCAGGAGGCCAGGCTGATTGGGAAGATGGGGTTCTCACTTGTGAGTTCGGTAGAGCCCACCTTGGCTCTGGTGACTAGAATTTTTTGGTGATGGGGGCTCAGACAGAGGGCTCTCCCAGAGAGGTAAGTCTGGAGAAGGGTTTGGGAAGGGAGACAAGGTTGTGGTTTGGCTGAGGCAGGGCCTCCAGCTGAGTAGTTCCAGCCTTAAACAAACCACTGGCCAGAAAAAGCCCCAAGCCCTTCCTTGGCTGGCCGGCAGGCAGCTCCCCATGCAGTTATCTGACCCAAAGTCATGGTAAGACTGGAGCCTCATGGGGCTGCGAGCCCCTGCAGACCCCGGCCTGATGTGAATGCCTCGTGGAGCTGCCTTTGCTGGTCTCGTTCTTCCTCATTGCAGCTGCTGCCTCGGGGGTGAGGCCTGTGTGTGGAGGGCGCTGGCCTTCTTGCCTTGCCCTGCTACCACTTTCTGACCCTAAGGAATCATTTGCCCTCTCTGGCCTTAGCTTCTCCATCTGTTCAGAGACGATGTTTCTGACACAACTATTGGGAGACTCAGCACACAGTAGGTGTTTATAGGTATTTACAGATCTTCATGCAAAAGGTTTGGAAAGTATTTGGTTACCAGGATTGCCATTTCTCCTGTTAATTACTACTGGTCATCCTAGCTTTTGGTTGGGATATCAGATAGAGTTGGGGTTTTTTTAGAGTTACTTTTCTATTATGGGAGAACTTGGAAAGCAAATATTATCTACAAGGAGGGTATATTATTAAAGCTAAAACTGGTCTCTTCCCTGATTGCCTTCATGTGATTTTACGAAAGAATTTGTTCAGCAGGGGTTTGGGGAGCCCTTCCCTGGAGACTAGGCCCCTCTGTGTCTTCCCAGGGAGGACCCCCCTTATCTCCACACACCAGCAGACTCCCTTGGCTTCCTTTTGTCACTCCTGTGAGCTGCCCTTTAGAAGCCTGAGAGAGTTTTTCCCAACGATCTTGTGGGCACCAGGCACCATCCTATCTTCCGGCATCCCTTAGCCTAGAGTGTGGCTAGGCATAGCAGAGCTGTGGTCTTTGCCTTAGAGGGGGAGAGGCAAGAGAGGAGAAAAGAGACGTGGTATAGTTTCTGTGAGGTGTGTGTGAGGGGTGTCCAGTGTCAGGGACACATTCTTTCTGATGCCCGCCCTTCATTTCACTGTGGGAACAGGCAGAGATGCCGGTCTCTGGGCAGCCTGCCCCTAGGACCTGCTCCCACTTTTCATAAACTTGGTTGTACACCAGGGGGACATGTGTGGGTCTAGAACATATCAGTTCAGACCACTGTACCTTAACCTGGGGCAGAATGGGGAAGATCCCCCTCCCCCAGAATTTCGAGGAACCTAAGACCACCTCAAAGCATCTAGCAAACTGCCCTTTTATTTCTGAGGAATGAGAGCCTTTTTATTCGAGGAGGCCTTCTCCCTGCTGCCTGGTTTGGAGTGGAATCTCTCAGGCTGTCTGATCTGCACACCCGTGGCTTCTCTCCACCCACTGCCTAGGGGAGGCTTTCTTTAGGACTCACAGCCACTGAAAACCAGGTTCATTGTCACGATGCTTTGGATTATGTAACATGGAAGTCTAATTTTTATAGCATGTAAAGAGCTTTATTACCTACCTCTAATTTTACTGATAGTGCCCTCTACAATGGGCACACTGGGGCTAATTCTTCCATTTCAACAGATGGCAAAGTGAGTTCTAGATAGTAGTGTGCTTGGCCCAAAGCCATACTCTGATTTGGGTGTAAAGTCAGGAATAAAACTTGGGGCTCCCAATTCCCAGGGGCCTTTTAAAGATTAAAAGTCCAGCTTTATATTTTCCCCCCAGACTGACTGACTCTTCATTGCCTCTACAGGACTAGTGGTGGTGAATCATTACCTAGCATTTCAGTTTTTTGCGGAGGAATATTACCCTTTCTCAGAGGTAAGAAGTGTCTAGCATATTCAGCTATTATCAGGGACGGGGGAGTAGAGGGGACCTGCCTGATTTGCTTTGTGAACTTAGCTATGATTTGAAATTGAGTCTCTTCAGGGATTACATGTTTGAAAAAAGCAAAACATCATATAGATGATTTTAGAAAGCAGTGTGTATGAGGAACAGAAGGGATCCCATTGGCTGAGGTGGGGAGGACACTGTTTTCCCCCAGTGAGTCTTTTGGGTCCCCCTGAGGGGGTCATCCTGAGGTCAGGAAGGGGCACTGGAGTTGTCTGACGCAGACCTCCCAGAACAGGGGTGGGCTGCACCCGAGCCCCAGCTTTTCCCAGTGGCCTGCCAAGATATTCTCCTCCTGGGATTTCTCCACACCCTGCTCTTTCAGTTTGAACCCCTGGGAAGAACAAAGTCACCTTGAGGAGTGTGGGTCAGTCATGGCCTAGTCCTCATCTGCCTCCTTCAGTCCAGAGGAGTTGCTTGTCCTAGTGACCAAGGTTTGGGGATAGTGGCCACATTCAGTCATCTTCAGCCTCCACCTTTCCCCACTGATGTATCTCCATGTCTGAGGATGTCCTGTCCCTGCCTCCCAGGCCATGGTCCCCTCAGAGATCAGGTGTGGTACCTTCTGTGCACTGTTGGCCACTTCTCCACAACACACAGTGACCATGTTCAGCCCACTCTTGGCACCTCCAGGGGCACCCTCTTCTCAGTCTCTCTTGTTGCCAGGTCCTGGCCTATTTCACTTTCTGCCTGTGGATAATCCCATTTGCATTCTTTGTGTCACTTTCGGCTGGGGAGAACATCCTGCCCTCCACCATGCAGCCAGGAGGTGAGAAGGGGCCTGTAAGGGGCCAGGGTAGGGAGTCGCCAGCAAGTCCTAGTTGGCTGGGGTTGGCTGGGAGGACTGGAGCCCAGCTCTGTAATGGAGACACTGGAGCTCTGGGGTGGGAGAGCTGTGTTCTCATTCACACACACACACACACACACACACACACACTCAATTTACACTCATCTTGCCTGTGTCTCCACAGATGACGTCGTCTCCAATTACTTCACGAAAGGCAAGCGGGGCAAACGCTTAGGGATCCTGGTTGTCTTCTCCTTCATCAAAGAGGCCATTCTACCCAGTCGTCAGAAGATATACTGACCTCCTTGGGGAGGGGATATAGGGGCAGAATCAGGAGAGCCTCTGTGCTAGGTGGGGGCTGAGACCTGGGAAGGCACCTTCCACCAGACCTGGCTTTCCTCCCCTCAACTCTGAAGCCCCATCCCCACCCCCTCGGGGGGCTCACTTTGGCTCAGATCTGATGCTGCTAGAGGCAGTAACCTCAGAGGGCACCAGGGAGGGTGGCAGAGCCTGCTCAGCCAGGAAGCCGAGGGCCCTCCCCTCCCCCTTCCGAGGTGGGTTGGGAGGTTGTGGCCCAGCTAGGGAGGCAGGGCAGGGTCTGTGAAGCTGGAGAGCAGAGGGTGACAAGTTCTCTGGGCAGGTCGCTGTGGGAAGGGGCCATGGCTTGGCATGTCCAAGAGAAATAGTTTTTGCTGTTGAACTGTGATTTCTGTCCAAGTGCTGATTCCCATTTGAATAAAGATTCTAGGCGGCACTGTTTGCCTTAATGCCCTGACAGTTCATCTTCCTTTCTTCCTGCTAACCTTCTGCCCTGGACTGGACTAGTTTTTCTGTTCCAGGGACTCCCTTTCTTGATTTGGGTCTTGCCCTTTCAAAGGGACTGTTCTTGTGTCCCTTAGTGGGAAGGGGGCAGAGGTGAGGTGCTGAGTGTGGTCAGGGAGTGGGGAGTGGGCTAGAGGCAGCCTTTCGTAGGTCATGCAGCAGCCAGTTCTTCCATCTCTTCTTTCCCCGAGGCTCCCTGTCAGGCTGGGGGTAGGAGAGGGAACAGTTTAGGACCGGGTTAGATTTTCAGAACATCTACAATATCCTATTTATAAATCCTCCTCTGGGGAAAAGGCATGGTTTCTGACTGAATACTATCTCGAGCTCAAGGAGAAATGAAATAAAAATTGGCTTCCAGGCAGCCTGGGGTACAGCCTGTTTTTTAAGAAATGGGGCTGGTGGGAGAAGGCATTTGTCAGTCTAAGAGCAAGGTCTAGCCTTCTCTTCTGTGCACTCTTGGCTCCTGGGGAGATGATCTCTGCCTTCCAAGAAGGCAGGCCAGGTCTCGGGCACAGACCATTTGTTGACCTTGCACTCCAACTACAGTGCCTTGCAAGTGTTCAACAGTACATTGGAATGCAATCCCCATGAGAGCCTCACTGGCCATGTTCTATACCTCAAAGTGAGGCTGGCAGGTGCAGAGATGGACTGCACACATGTGGTACCTTTAAGCCACTGGGAAGACGCCTGTGCTTGAAAATCTTTCCTTTCCATCATGCCTGAAGTCCCATCAGAGCCCTTTATTTCTTTGGCTTTAGCACTTCTGTTCTCTGAAGAATACCAGCTTTCCCCTTTCCCTGGGATGAGTAGCACGTGTTGGTCTTCTCTCGAGGCAAATGAGGTTGTAAGGCGCTTTTCTCCTATGCAGACAGGACAGGCAAGGCAGAGGACACCGGAGGCCAGTGTCATCCTCTGGATAGGCTGACAGCTGGCTGTACTCTCCCTTGCTGTCCACTGCTTTGTTCCTCAGCCTGATGATGTGGCTTCACCGCCTCCATTCATTCTACTGCCAGTGCTCCCCCAGGGGTTGCCAGTGGCCTTCTTGTACTAAATCCAGCAGACTGTTTCCATATCTTACTGGATCTGGGCAGCATCTGACACAGCTGGTCACCTCCTGCTTCTTGAATTGCACTTCCCTGGCACTTCTGTGGCTGGTTGTCCTACCTCTCTGGCTGTTCCTTTCAGCCTCCTGTACAGGCTTCTCCACTCGCCCCAAACACAATGGGATGTCTCAGGGTTCTGCTGTGGGCTCCGTGGGGAAGCCCATCCATGCCAGTGGGTTCAAGGACTCTGCCAAGGAATCGAGAGTTGACTTCCAGCCCCAACATCCCTCCTACTTATCTGAACCACAGTTTGCTTCCTTCTGCGTGCACAGATAACGCGCGTTCACGGCCCAGATGGCACTTGTTGCTGTCCTCTGCAAACCTGCCCCTTTTGGATACCTGCCTTGGCCCTAAGATCACCCAGGAGCCAGACAGGAAACCTGCTTTCTAGTCCTACTTTCTCTTTTTGTCCCCCTCATTCAGTCTATAAAAACTGTCAAGTTTATCTTCTTAACATCTCGCAATTTGAGCCACTCCCACTGTCAAGAGCTTTCACTTGGATTATTGTAACAGCCTCCTCCTCTATCCCACAGCTGGGGTTGTCTTTCTAAAATGCGCAGTTGATCAAGTCACTCCCTGGTCTAAAACCTTCCATGGCTCCCTACTTCCCTCAGGATAAAGTCCAGACCCCTTAGCATGGCTTGTGAGACTCATGGTGTCCTGGTTCCTGCTTGCCTCTCTGGTCTCATCATTTGCCTTCTTGCACTCTGGGTCCCCAGCCTCCTGTATTCAGAGATGCCATGGCTCTCTCCTGCCACTTGGATTCTCCTTTCTTCTGCTCACTTTGCTACTTTTTCTGTCAAGTCTCAACTTGGATTTTACTTCTTCTAAGGAGCTTTGAGTATCCTCTCTCCTCCCCTAACCCCACCCAGCACACCACACAGATCACTCTGGGCTTACTTGCCTGCTCTGTGGTCTGTCCCTCCACTAGACTGTAAGCTCCTTGAGGGCAAGCACTGTCCTTGAATTTTTGTATTAACAGTGCCAGGCATGGTGCCTGGGACCTAGAAGGCACTCAATAAATGTTTGTTTAATGAATGAATTGTAGTGATGTGTGCAAAGGCTGGGGAGGGGACAAGCAGGGAAATCAACAGCCAGGGTCACCACCGCCAGCCTGGTCACCCCTCTCTCTGCAGCCCAGTCCCCATCAACCCTTCATGGACTGCAGAAGTACAAGTGCTTTCACAGTCTCCAATTGAAGCCGCAGAGCCTCCCTCTCCCCAGATATGCTGCCCATGCCTCCATACGCTGTAGAAACCTTAGTGGCAGCTGGGAATAAGGGATGGCAGCCTATGGTAGCAGGGAAGCTCATACCAGGGTGACACATTAGCTGTCCTCCGCCCCATTCTGGATCTGGAAATGAAGAGTGAGGCTCAGAGTGTGCGGCAGGAAGGACTTAATGTGAACAAGGGACTGATTTTCCCAGTGGTTCCTGGAAGCCTTGTCCCTGGTGGGCTGGCTGGGAGGGCAGTGGGGATGCCAAAGTGTCACTTTTACAATGCTAGGGCCCAGAATAGTGACTGACCCCTACTCTGAACCTAACTTGGATTTCCTGGGGGTGCTCAAGAGATTTCTTTGCAGAGAGACAGGAGGCCTGGGCTTTGAGTAGGGGGCTGGTAAGCAGGGGACTCCTATCCTTGAGCTTGGCTATGGGAAGCCCATGGGCCCTCCTTCCCCTTCCTCCTCACCCGCAACGTGAATCACCACACCTCAGCCTTCACTGGGCTGCCTCAGGAGGAGAGGCTACCAAAATAACTTTATGGGTTGGTTTTAGGGGAGGGCAAGGCAGGGAGCCTTTGATGAGCTCGCACGGCTGCCAGGAAGGCTTCGTCAAATGTCTGACGCAGGTTCATGGCCAGAGTGTCTGTCCAGAAGGTGTCATCACCGAAGTACCGCTTCCGGGGCACTTCCCCCATGCCGATGGAGTGAAAGCCCTGGGGCACCTTCATCCTGTACGGCCGTGCACGTGGGTACAGTGTACGGAGCACCACCTCGAAAGGCAGCTGCGGCACGGGCGCCACCCAGTGGCCGTCCACCGTGTGCAGCCGCGCGCCACCGTGCCCGTCTGGTGTCACCTCCAGGAAGCTGCTGAAGTCATGCTCCAGGCTGGGGTCTGGATGCACCCCCAAGCGGATGCCCTGCGGGAAGCTGATGTGGGTGCTGGGGTGTCTGGCGGGGTTGTTGCTGACATTCCACATCATGGGCCGCCTGACCCTGGGCTGCGTGTAGGTGGGCTTGGGCGTCTCCGTGGGCAGTGGTATGCATTGCAGGCGTGCCTCCACGGAGGGGTGGAAACTCTTAGAACACCGAGATCCCTGGTTCCCTGAGGTCTTGGAGAGGGTGATGGCCTGGGCTTGCTTGGTGTTGGGGACCAGAGAGTGACCTTGGTACAGCAGCTTGCAATGGAGCCACTTCTTGAAATCAGCTTCTCTCAGAATTTTGTGCTTTTTCTGCAACAACAGAGGGCACAAGACAGTCGTGGAGGGCTGCTCCCCCTCTGCCTCTGTGGAAGGAGACTCTGGGGTTATAACCCTTGGAAACCTCAGGTCTGACTGGGGAGAGACTGTCCTTGCCCCAAGAAAACCTTGAGTTTGATGAGAAAAATACCTGCCTTATGGGAACCTTGTGATTGGAGGAGAGAACTTTTGCCATAAGGGAGCCCCTGGGTTGATGGAGGAGACAATGCCTCTCCCATGGAGAGACCTCCACTCTAATGGGGGAGATACAGCCTCTGCCCTAGGTGAATCTCCAGCTTGAGAAGTGGGACAGTCCTCACCCCAGGGAAAACCTCAGGTCTTAACAGGATACAAGCTCCCTCCCTCCAAAGGAATCCCCAATCTGATAGTGAAGACATGTCCTGCCATAAAAGAGTCTCTGGTTTAATGGGGAAAAGGCAAATGAGGGCCAGGCGTGGTGGCTCATGCCTGTGATCCCAGCACTTTAGGAGGCTGAGGCAGGAGGATCACTTAAGGCCAGGTATTTGAGACCAGCCTGGGCAACATAGCAAGACCTCTGTTTCTACAAAAAAAAAAAAGAATGAAAAAAATTAGCCAGGCATGGTGGCGTGTGCCTGTAGTCCTGGCTACTCAGATACCGAAGCAGGAGGAACACTTGAGCCCAGGGGTTTGAGGCTGCAGTGAGCTATGATGACGCCAGTGCACTCCAGCCTGGGTAACAGAGCGAGACCCTGTCTCAAACGAAAAAATGGCAAATGAGAAATGCAAATTGTATCCTTGACTGTGAAAGGAAAGAGCAGAAAGGTCTGGAAGGCCTGGAATTGGGAGGAGCTAATCTGAGCAGACTTCTTAGAAGTGGTAGGACTTGAGAAATCATGTAGGGGAGGATATGGTTGGCTGGCTCCCCAGGCTGGGTGGCAACAACTGGCTCTAGCTCTGTCCTTGCCTCCACTGGAGTTGAACCTTCCCTACGTTGTCACAGAATCTCCCCCTGCCCCCATTGTTTCAGTGTCTCACTCTCAAACTTGCTAAGCAATCAGGTGCTTTGGAGATTGACCCAGCTGCAGGGGTAGGCTCTGATTAGGCTAAGCCAATCATTGTAATTCCATCGGCCTTGCCCCAGACCTAAGTCAATCAGCATATGGCTGATTGAGGCCATAAGAGATGAGGGGAGATCTGCAAGGTGCTTTTGGAAAAGGTTACAGCCACGGGAAACGGATGGGTTTTGCCTCTTCTGGACAGGTGTGTGACTGTGAGGGCTGGTGACACCAACGACAGAGGAGGGTAGGGCTGAGAAAACTGGAGAGAAATGCAGCTGAAACAGCTGGTGTACTGGATTCGCCAGCACAGAAGCCCTCCCTACTTCAGGGTCCACTTAGGATTCCCAGCATCTTCTTTCTGGGTTTTCTGATTTTTGCATCCTGTGTAATTACACCTGCTTAAAATCCCCTTTCTTCCCCAACCAAGGTCCTTCATTGATCTGGTCCCCTGACAAATCTCTAGCTTGTCAACCTCTGACTCACATGTGATCCCCAGCTATGCTGAATTTGCAGTTCTCTGCATACACCATGTGCCCATGTGCCTCTGTGCCTTTCCACACAGCAATTCCTGGTCAGCCCTTTCCTACTTTTTCATTTGGCCAACTGCTGCCCATCGTTTTTATTTTTTGTAGAGATGGGGTCTTGCCATATTGCCCAGGCTAGTCTTTTTTTTTTTTTTTGAGACAGAGTCTCACTGTGTTGCCCTGGCTAGAGTGCCGTGGCCTCAGCTTAGCTCACAGCAACCTCAAACTCCTGGGCTCAAGTGATCCTCCTGCCTCAGCCTCCCGAGTAGCTGGGACTACAGGCATGCGCCACCATGCCCGGCTAATTTTTTCTATATATTTTTAGTTGTCCAATTAATTTCTTTCTATAGAGACGGGGTCTCGCTCTTGCTCAGGCTGGTTTCGAACTCCTGAGCTCAAACAATCCGCCCGCCTCAGCCTCCCAGAGAGCTAGGATTACAGGCGTGAGCCACCGCGCCCGGCCCCCAGGGTAGTCTTGAACTCCTGGCCCCAAGTGATCCTCCCACCTTGGCCTTCCAAAGTGCTGGGATTATAGGCATGTGTCGCCATGCTCAGCCCCTTGCTGCCCATCTTTAAAGACTCCTCTTAAGCATCATCCCTTCTGGCACCCTCCTGGGCCCTCTTCTCCTTGATGGGAATACAACCTGCCTCCTCTACTAGACTAAGCCCCTTGAGTGTGGGAACCACATATTCTGAGCCTTGGGGCCTAGCAGGTGCCTAGCACAGAGTGAGTACTCACTGTTGGAAGGAAGGAGTTTGAATCCCAATTATAAGGCAGGGCCTTGGTCTCATTAGAGATTCTCATCCTGAAGGAGGCAGTGCACTAGGAGGGGCTCATAATACTTGCAAATTGAAGCTCTCTTTGCTTTCTAGTACAGGACAAGATTTTGACCTAAAGCTTATAAGGGTGGAATTTCAGTCAGCATTGTGAGGAGAGGGAGGCTCTTTTTGGGCGGGAGTGCTTCTAGCCACTCCTCTCTACAACACGTGGGTCACTGCCTCCTGCTCACATGCCTGGGTGGCAGCTGCGGCCTGGTGCCCCTGCCCGGCTCGCCCTTACTTGATACTCAATCAGGTAGTTCTGCTCCATGAGGGCCAGCTGGTCCTTGAGCCTCTTCAGTTTCCCCATCTCACGAGCAAAGTCACTCTTGTCCCGTTTCCACATGGCATCCTTCAAGAACCTGGTGCCAAGGTGGAGGGGGGCATGTCATTCCACGGTGACAGAGCTTCTACCTGGGCTGGGAAGACTGGCTGCTGCTGAGGGTCTGGAGGGGGTGAGAGGAGCTGCCAGAGATGATATGAGCAAGATGACCTGTTCTGATTGCCCAGGGGCCCTCTGGCTAACTACTTCCTTTGGAATGCAAGCAAAAAGTGTCTGGTGGCCTGCTCACCACTTGCTGAGGAGCCAGGGGGCCCAGGGCAAGGAAGGAGGGTGATGCTCAACCCAGAGCCTGGGCAGGGGCCTCTTTGGCAGACTCATCTCCCA
Organism: Propithecus coquereli; assembly: GCF_000956105.1. Classification (NCBI taxonomy): domain Eukaryota; kingdom Metazoa; phylum Chordata; class Mammalia; order Primates; family Indriidae; genus Propithecus; species Propithecus coquereli. The sequence goes on from NW_012147986.1 coordinate 2,259,858, forward strand.
ACCATCTGGCTCCGCAGACCCTCCGCTTAAAGGTTCAGCCTGGGGTGAGGTCCCTCAGGAACGGGCTGCGTGAGAGGGAGGGGGTGGCAGGCTGTGGGCAATTCTCACACTCACCGGGCACAGGCACGGTGGTTCCTTATTTTGCAGAAATCGATGGGTTTGCAGCCCATGGCATCTTGGGCGTGGACATCGGCACCACTCTGCACCAGGACCTTCACACAGCCCAGCAGGCCATCGCGGGCTGCCAGGTGCAGTGGCGTGGAGCCGTTGCATGTTTGACTGTGGAGGGCCCCGCCAGGGGTGATGAGAGCAGAAAGGAAGGACAAAGAGCATCTGCCCATCAGACAGGTGGCATACCAGTTTCCAGGTCCTGCTTTACCACCAGCCCACTGGGTGGCCCTGGCCATGTCCCTTCCCCTCTCTGTACCTCAGTTTCCTCCACTGTAGGAGGGATTGGACTAAATGAACAATAAAAATCAGATTATAGAAGGTATGTGACAGTTAAGAACTGCTAGAAGGAGAGTGGGATTGGTTCAGAGATCACTGACCTCATCCACTCTTACACCAACCAGCCCTCTGCCCCTCCCCAGGGCCCACAAGGTCTGCATGACCCTGGCCCTGCCTCCTCCTCGCCCTCATTCTCAGGCCTTGCTTGCCCCACTCTTTCCCAGCACATGGCCTTTGCATGTGATATTCCCTCTGCCTACAACCCTTTTCCCTGGCTCTTTGTATGGCTGGCTCTCAGTCTTCAGGTTGCAATTTACTTATTTACTTATTTTTTGAGACGGAGTCTCACTCTGTTGCCCGGGCTAGAGTGCCGAGGCGTTAGCCTAGCTCATAGCAACCTCAAACTCCTGGCTCAAGTGATCCTCCTGCTTCAGCCTCCCGAGTAGCTGGGACTACAGGCATGAGCCACCATGCCCAGCTAATTTTTTCTATATATTTTTAGTTGTCCAGCCAATTTCTTTCTATTTTTTTAGTAGAGACGGGGTCTCGCTCTTGCTCAGAGCTGGTCTCGAACTCCTGAGCTCAAACGATCCGCCCGCCTCGGCCTCCCAGAGTGCTAGGATTATAGGCGTGAGCCACTGTGCCCGGCCCAGGGTGCAATTTAAATGTCACCTCCTTAGAGGTGATTGCCTGTTCTGAAATAGATGCCTCTTCTGAAATGGATCCTCCCCCTACCCATCATCTGTTTATTCCCTTCATGATCACTTCCCATGCTGTCAGGATTTTGTTCATTTATTCTTTGCTAATTTACTGTCTAAGCATATCAGCTTCATGAGGGCAGGGGCCATTTCTGTGTGTTTACTGCTATATTTCCCAGCTCTGACATAGTGCTTAGCACATGGTGCATGCTCGGTAAATATTTTGAATGAATGCAGTCTCCTATGTGCCATGCACTTTCTCATGCACTGTTATCCTACCAAGTTTCAGCTGAAGGCATTGAGGCAGTGGTTCCCAAACTTAACTGCAAACTAGAAACACCTGGGATTCTGTTACGCTTTCCGAAGCCCAGGCCACACCACAGACCCATTAAATCACAATCTTTGGATCGGAACACAGGCAGTCGTATTTTTGAAGCTCCCCAGGTGATTCCAACGTACACATAGGTTTGGGAACCAGAGGACTGAGGCTTAGAGGTTGAGTGACTTGCTAAGGTCCTGCTACTTGCTAGCAAGTGGCAAAGCTAGGCTGTGAACTGGGTCTGTTCTCTCCCAAAGCCCAGTCTCCTACCCACTATACCACATGGGCTCAACGACTGCTTTATGGGGGACCCAATCCTTGTCACCCCCAATAGTCCCTCTGCCTGGGAGTGGAGTTCCTGCCTGTCCAGGCTCCAAGCCATCCTCCTGAAGCAGGCTGGACTCACGCGTTGAGGGCTGCCCCTTTCTCAAGCAGGTAGGAAATGCAGGGGAGTGCCATGGTCTTGTTGTCCTTGTGGATGACGAGGTGCAGAGGGGTCTGGCTATTGCTGGTGGGCAGGTCCACAGGAAAGTTGTACTCTTCTATCAAAATCTGCAGGCAGGCAAGCTTGCCCCGTTGGGCAGCAAAATGGATGGCAGTGAAGCCCTGTGGGGTCCAGAGCCAGGCAGGAGGCTGAATGGGATGGGGGTCCCTGGGTTCACAGGTTAACCTACATAGCAATTTCTTGGAGTTACCCTTCCTCTCTTCCCTGTCCCCTCCGCAAACCGGGGAATCACTCACACCCCTTTCCAGCTCCCAGTGTGTGCTCATTGGCTCACCCTACCTCCCTGCCCTCCAATGGTCCTCCCACTGCAGGAAGATGAATTTGGACGATCTACACAGGATGTTCTAGACGCAGATCTTCGCCAGGTGACCACTATGTGAGGAGCTCTTTGCAGGGTGGGACCTCGGTCCTCGCCCCTGCACTCCAGGTTCCTACCTTGTAGTCAGTCGGAACTTCTTCGCGGTCCCGATCCAGACAGAACCGCAACCATTCGACGTTGCCCACCGCGGCCGCAAACAGCTCGTAGTAACTCCGGATCGCCCTCCGGGCCCGCTCCTCGGTGGGTCTAGAGTCAGCGTGGCGGCGGGGTGAGCGGGG
>NW_012147986.1:2262473-2268997 GCF_000956105.1 Propithecus coquereli
GGGGGGGCGGCGCTGGGTGCCGTGCGCAGGGGCGCCGCGTGGCGAGGGCAGTGGCTCACGCGCCGCGGCGTGCAGGGAGGCCAGGCCAGGGCTGGCTGGTCGGCGAGGCGATGAGGAAGCGACCGTCGTCCACCACCCCGGGCACCTCTCAGGAGGCGAACCCTGGCCCTTGAGGCCTCAGCATCAGCCCAGGCCCGCTCCAGACCCTGCCCCGCCAGGGAGGCGCTGGGTCGGGTTCTCGCGTCCCGCAGCCGGGCCACCTTCCCTCCCTGCCCACCTGGGCTGCTGGGACTCCGCGTCACTCCAGGTGACTTTCGAGGAGACTCTGTCCGCCCGCTGCACGAAGCCACGTGAAGGTGGCTGGGCACGGGCTCCCCTCCGGGCGCCCGCTCCCAAGTCCCGGCTGCCCGCTCTCGCCCACAGAGAGGTCCTGCCCGCCGAGGCCATCGCGAGGCTGGAACTCCTTGGACCCTGGCCGGGCGGGCAGTGCTCCCGACCCGCCGCTGCGTTCCCAGGCCGCTAGGGCCCGGTCGCCTCGCTGGCTCGCTGGGAGCAGAGCCCGGGGACCCCTGCCCGCTCCGAGGACCGCCGCCCGCCTCCCGCTCCCAACCCGCTCGGCGCCGGAGCAACGCCCCCACCCACCGCCTGGGCCCACTGCCCTGGAAACTCCGCATCAAACGCCAAAGACACTTAGCTTTTGTTTCTGATTATAAATTAACAAATAGAAAACAAGAAAAGCACAATATGGAAATTAAACATCACCATCCCACCACCCACAAAAATCACGGCCTATTGCGAAACATATACATATTATGTATACATTTTTGACCTCTTTATTTAGCGCCATATTATGAGCTACCTCCCATTGCCATTCCACATACTAAACGTGCATTGTGACGTATGAAGCCCAACATCATGATGGATGAGCAGTCATTTCCCATGTGCTGCAGTAAACAAAATGGCTCAACTCGAGTTGTTTTCTTAGGATGGATTCCTGGAAGTAGAATTGCTAAATGAAAGAGAATGATATTTTTCAGCTGTCAATGTGTTTTTCCAAACTGCCCTCCAGAAAGGTATTTTATATCCACTTACACTTCCACCTGCAGTGAAACAAGCACATTGCACGTCAGCAGTGTGGCTTTGGGCAAGTCACTTGACCTCCGTGTCTCAGTTTCTGCATCAGCAAAATGAGGAAAAGTAATACTTGCCTCACAAGGAGTGAAGGGATGCAAGCTGTGAGAACTGTGCTAACACAGAAGCACTATCTGCGAATTTGCTATTGCTAACAGAAGAACTATACAAACCATTGATAGAATTGAATATTGTGACGTTAAATAAATGTTTGCTAATAGTACTGAAAATGGTGTTCTGATGTGACTCTTTGATTACTAGCAGGAGGAGAGAGAAACTGAGGCAGGAGGATATAAGAACTGAGCAAGTCCTTGGCACGGGAGGATGCATTGCTCAGAAGACCCCTTGGCCAGCACCAGGCAGCTGGGCAGAACAGTGCCTGGTGGAACAACAGAAGCTAGACCATGAGAAGGGCAGACAGCAGAAAATGCCCAAAGAAAGACTTGATTTCTTCTTCAGAAGGGAATAGTAAGGGTATTGTCCAGAGGAACTGGTTCTACAGTCCCAAGGCAAGGGAGATGCGAGGCTGAGGGGAGGAGGCATGTTGGGGAGAAGTGGGGGCAGGACCTTGAGAGACACTGTCTCCATACTCCAAGACCAGTGCCCAAGGCCAGCCTCTCCCCTTGTTCTCTAAACCACCTCAGGGTCCTTTTGAAGCTTGAACCAGTTTGGATTGAGTTGCACATTCAGCTGAAGCCTGACTAGTGAAAAGCTCCTGAAGTTAAATTCTCTATTGGGTAAAATAGTCAGGACCAGTGGGAGGGGCCCTGAAAGGAGCTGTGTGGGCTAGGGCACTGCGAAGCCCCAGGGGACCCTGGAACCTGTACATGCATTGTCCTCCAGGAGGACAGGAGCTATGCCCCAGGGAATGGCCAGGCAAGTGAAACTGAAGAAGTATGCTTAGAGTGCTGAGACAGGTTTGGGCAGGGGCACACCCTCAGTGGGGTTTAGGGCTGGGGAAGCTGATGTGCTCAACCAAGGACGGTAGCAGGACAGGGAACTTGGCAGCGAGCAGTTAGGAGTCCTCTAGGGGTGGGTGTGGGTTCTGGCTGTAGTGGTCCCGGGGTAGGAAACAGGACTTTCAAGTCAGCACCCTGAGTATCCAGTTGTAGTGGGGGGTGGGGTGCATAATGCTGTCTTGTTGGGGTAGACTCATATGGAGGAGAAAGGAAGCTTGAAAGGCAGGTCCTAACAGGTGGGAGAGGGAATGTCTGACTCTTGGGACCCGATTTGAAGGAAGGCAGGAATCTGGGTGCTCGATACTTTGTGGGGGTGGGGAGATCTGGTCAGGACAGGGACTCTAAAGAACACGTCATATCCCTCAAATCAGATTTCCAGGTTGTGTGCCAGTTTCCCAATGTTCTCCCTAGCGCTCCCAGTGAATACGCCAAATCTGAGTGGATCCTCTTCTTCAGCCTTGGGGAAATTCCAAAGGTCAGCAGAGCCCTCCCTGGGCTTGTCTTCTCCCCTCCCCGACTGCCTCACGGATTGGCGGTTACCACAAGGCTCTCAGGTCCAGGAGGTTATTTACTCAGACTGGCATCTACGCATCATGCTTAACCCAAATGATCCCAGAGGGGATCCAAAATATAACTCCCATGTCTCCTGGACTTCTAAGATCTAGAATCAGTTTGTCTTGAATACCTATGTCTGACTCTCTCCTCTGGAATGGGAGAATGAGGAGCTCTGTGGAACCACTCCCCAGGAAACAACCATCAGTAGTGAAAATTATTTTAAAAACCAACTACGTAAATTCCCTGGGAATTGTCCTAAGGGCGTACATCAAATGAAGAATCATCTATTCAGGAAAATTTATTAAATCTCAATAAGAACTGTGAGAATTTGTGGCACTTGAAGCATAAATTCCTCCCTCCCTTCTCTCTGCATCTCAGAGCAATGACTGAAGCTCCAATCTGGGTGGATGTGGCCAAGGAAATGGGACCCTCTCTTCCCTCAGCTCCCACTCAAGAGATGGCATCTTAGCATTTCTCACTATCATCCACACCTCCCCCACCCCAAGTTGTAGAAGCTAAATTCCTGGTGAGTGAAGCTGAGAGATTGAGGGCTCCCTTATTCTACCCAGTCTCCATTCACAGGGAAGAGGCTTGACCCCAGGTATGGCAAGCTGAGAATATTGGGGTCCTGATTGCTTGCCCCAGCTTATTTTCATGGGGCTGAGGCCTCATGTTGGAAGAGGTTAACTGAGAGGAACAGAGGCTACAGCCCTTGCTCAGAACCCTGCTCATGAAGCAGGTTATTGTTGAGAGAAGTGGGCCTCTATTCCTGCCCTCAGTTCCACAGCAGGGACTCAGAAATTGTGTACAGGGCCAGGCGCAGTGGCTCACGCCTGTAATCCTAGCACTCTGGGAGGCCAAGTCGGGAGGATCACTTGAGGTCAGGAGTTCGAGACCAGCTTGAGCAAGAGTGAGACTCCGTCTCTACTAAAAATAGAAAAAAAAAATTAGCCAGTCAACTAAAAATAGAAACAAAAAATTAGCCAGGCATGGTGGCTCATGCTTGTAGTCCCAGCTACTCGGGAGGCTGAGGCAGGAGGATCACTTGAGCCCAGGAGTTTGAGGTTGCTGTGAGCTAGGCTGACACCACGGCACTCACTCTAGCCCAGGCAACAAAATGAGACTCTGTCTCAAAAAAAAAAAAAAAAAAAAAAAAAGAGGGAGATCTTACTATATCACCCAGCCTGGTCTTGAACTCCTGGAGGGATCCTCCTGCCTCAGCCTCCCAAGTAACTGGGACTGCAGGTGTGAGCCACAATGTCTGGCTATACCTCTTGTGATAAAACATTCAACAAACTTGGAATAGAATGAACTTCTTCAATTCAATAAAGGGAATCTATGAAAAACCCCCAGCTAACATAATCCATAATGGTGAACAACTGAATTATTTCTCTTTAAGATCAGGAAAGAGACAATTATGTCCACTCCTAGCACCTCTATTCAACACTGTACTGAAGGTTCTAGCCAGGGAAAATTTTTTTGAAGGTAACTTTTTAAAATTATATGTATATATTTTATCTCAGAATACTACAGGGGTACAAATGTTTAGGTTACATATATTGCCTTTGCCCCACCCAAGTCAGAGCCACAAGCATGTCCATCCCCCAGACAGTACGCACTGCACTCATTAGGTGTATATGTACCCATCCCTTCCTCCGCCTCCCACCTGCCCAACACCCGATGAATGTTACTACTATATGTGCACATAAGTGTTTATCAGTTAATACCAAGTTGATGGTGAGTGCATGTGGTGCTTGTTTTTCCATTCTTGTGATATTTCACTTAGTAGAATGGGGTCCAGCTCCACCCAGGATAATATACTATCCAGGGAAATTAGGCAAGAAAATGAAATAAGCCAGTGTGGTGGCATAGACTTGTGGTCCTAGCTACTTGGGAGGCTGAGGCAGGAGGATTGCTTAAGGCCAGATCATGCCTGTGAATAGCCACTGTGCTCCAGCATGGGCAAGACAGTGAGAACTTGTCTTTTAAAAAAATAATAAGAAGAAAATGAAATGAAAGGCATCCAGATTTGAAAGAAATAAGTGAAGCTATCTCTATAGATGACATGACTTTGTATATTGAAAATCCTAAGGAATCCATAAAAACCTATTAAAACTAATAAACAAGTTCAGCAGGGTTACAGAATACAAGATCAATATACAAAAATCAAATGTATTTCTATACACTAGCAATGAGCAATCTGAAAATGAGATTATGAAAATAATTCCCTTTACAATGGCATCATAAAGAATAAAATACCTAGAAATAAATTTAACAGAAGTATAAAACTTATTCCCTGAAAACTACAAAACTTAGTTGAAAGAAATGTAAAAAGACCTAAGTAAATAGAAAGATATTTCATGTTCATGGATCAGAAGACTTAATATTATTAAGATGGCAATACTCCCCAAATCAATCTTGAGACCAGCCTGGGCAACCTAGTAAGAACTTGACTCAACAAAAAGCAAAAGAGTGGAAAGATTTAAAGTAATTCTTATTACATACATTAAATCAAGCTGATTTCCTTGCAGAAATTGGCAAGTTGAGCCTAAAATTCATATAGAAATTCAAGGGACCCAGAATAGTAAAAACCACCCTGAAAAAGTGGGAGCCCTTCCACTTACTGATCAAAACTTATTATAGAGCTGCAGTAACTAAGAAACTATGGTACTGGCATAAGGTTACAAATAGATCAATAGAATAGATTTGGAGTCCAGAAATAACCTCTCACATTAATGATCAACTAATTTTTGCTAACACAATTCAATGGAGAAAGAATAGTCTTTTTAACAAATGGGTCAATAGAATAGCCACATGCAAAAGAATGAAAGTGGACCCCTAGCTCACATACTATATTAAAATTAACTCAAAGTGGATGAAAGATTTAAATATAATAGCTAAAACTGTAAAACTCTTAGAAGAAAACATAAGCATAAATCATTGTTACCTTGTATTAGACAATGGGTTCTTAGATGTGGTATCAAAAGAAACAAAAGAAAAAATAAACAGGACATCATCAAAATTTTATTTATTTATTTATTTATTTTGAGACAGAGTCTCACTTTTGTTGCCTGGGCTATAGTACCGTGGTGTCAGCCCTAGCTCACAGCAATCTCAAACTCCTGGGCTCAAGTGATCCTCCTGCCTCAGCCTCCCAAGTAGCTGGGACTACAGGTGCGAGCCAGCATGACCCGCTAATTTTTTATTTCTATTTTTAGTTGACTTGCTAATTTTTTCTATTTTTAGTAGAGACGGAGTCTCGCTCTTGCTCAGGCTGGTCTTGAACTCCTGAGCTCAAATGATCCTCCCACCTCGGCCTCCCAGAGTGCTAGGATTACAGGCATGAGCCACCACACCCGGCCTATCATCAAAATTTTAAAATGTGCTTTATGTGCTCTAATCCCAGCTACTCAGGAAGCTGAGGTGGGAGGGCATTCGAGCCCAGGAATTCGAGACCAGCCTGGGCAACAAACATAGCGAGACCTTTCCTAAACAAAAACAAAAACAAAACAAAACATAAAAACCACCTCAAAACATTTGTGCTTGAAAGGGCCATCAAGAAAGTGAAAAATCAACCCAAAGAATGGGTGAAAATATTTGCACATCATTGGTAAAGGCCTATAATAGAACTGGTGTCTAGAATATATAAACAAGTCTTACAACTCAATCATATAAAGACAAATAAACAATTTAAAAATAGGCAAACGGCCAGGCATGGTGGCTCACGCCTGTAATCCTAGCACTCTGGGAGGCTGAGGTGGGAGGATCCTTTGAGCTCAGGAGTTCAAGACTAGCCTGAGCAAGAGTGAGACCCTGTCTCTACTAAAAATAGAAAGAAATTAGCTGAACAACTAAAAATATATAGAAAAAATTAGCCGG
>NW_012147986.1:2269563-2280877 GCF_000956105.1 Propithecus coquereli
TGCCTGTAGTCCCAGCTACTCAGGAGGCTGAGGCAGAAGGATCACTTGAGCCCAGGAGTTTGAGGTTGCTGTGAGCTAGGCTGATGCCTTGGCATTCTAGCCCAGGCAAAAGAGTGAGACTCTGTCTCAAAAGAAAAAAAAAAAAAAGTTAAATGTAGAGTTACCATCTGACCCCTAGCAATTTCATAGACACATACCTGAGAAATGAAAACATATGTTCACATAAAAACTTGAACATGAATGTTCATAGCAGCATTACTGGGAATAACTCACATGTTCATAACTTGATGGATAAACAAAAACTGGTATAACCATACTGTGGAATGTTATTTGGTAATAAAAAGAAATGAAGTACTGATACATGCTACCACATGGATGAACCTTGAAAATATTTTACTAAGTGAAAGAAGCCAGTCACAAAAGACCATACAATTACATTTATATTAAATTTTCAGAATAGGCTAATCCACAGAGATAGAAATTAAATTACAAGTTGCCTAGGGCTGGGGAGGGAATGGATGGGGTGAGTGTTGAGAGGTGATAGCTAGGGATGCAGGATTTCTTTTTAAGGTAATGAAAATATCCTAAAATTGTGATCATGGATGTACAACTCTGTGAATATACTAAAAATTGTTAAATTATACAATTATAATTGTACATTATAAACAGGTGAATTGTGTGGTATGTGAATCATATCTCAATAAAGATGATGATGATGATTATATCTTATTAAATAAAAATAACTCTATGCTCTGTGGGTACTCAAAGCTTTCCCCAAGATGGTTGTAAATTGTCTTGGGGATGGAAATTTTATTCTTGGGGCCTCCTTTGGTGCGAGCTCTTGACCTCAGAATTGCAACCTGGTTCTGCAACACATTGACCTGGAAATGAAACTAAGTTCTTGGCTGAAGTTCCATCCTCCCAAGTCACCCTTCTTCCCCCTGCTAGGAAGTACTCGTGACTTCACTGGAGACGTGGCAGGGAGACAGAGGAAGGCGGGACATTACAGAAGAGTTGGCAGCTGTCAAAGCAGCATCAGGCATCCTAGTTTTTAGTATGCTCTTCACTCCTGTCTTAACTGGGGCCTTTTTTCAGCCTTCTGCACCCGCACGGTGTCTCTCAGGGCATCTCTCTAGCAACCTTCTCCCTTCCTGCCTGGAGCAAACCAAATTCCTCCCCAGCACCGCTCAGGTAGAGCTGTTTAGAGTCAGACACAAAGATAAATGTCTCCCTAGGAGGAATTCTATTGTCAGCTATTAAGACACTAATGTAGCTTTTTTTTTTTTTGTAAAGTAGGGAGACTAGTTTAATGAACTCCATGCGCCCATCAGCCCCAGCTTCAATGATTATCAATTTTTTGCCAATCTCGTTTTCACCTAAGGTAAATTCATCTCAGTTACTTCTTATTTTGTGGGCTTTTAAAACAAAACTACAGATGCTCCTACCGGCAAGGCGTAGAACGGGGGCTTAACAGCCTCTGTTCTTTCCCAGTGCCGGAGTCGAGGGAGAGGGATGGAGCGCGGGGGTGGCGGGACCGAACCCCCCAGCCAGCGCAGGGCCGAGGGCGGCGTGCGGGACGAGGGCAGACCAGGGCGGGGGACAGGGGACCCAGGGCGGCGCAGGCGCGCGCGGCTAGAGCACGGTGTCCGGCACCGGGTCCTGCGGCGCCCCCTCGCGGGAGTAAAACTCGTCGATGACGCCCTGCGGAATGCGCTTCAGCATCTCCTTGGGGAAGATGCGCAGCAGCTTCCAGGCCAGGTCCAACGACTCGAACACCGAGCGGTTCTCGTAGGGCCCTAGGGACAGGGCAGGGGTGTTAGGAATGTGTGTGGGGCGGGAGGAGGGCAAAGAGGTTCCCGCTTCAACGCCAGCGACGCGCCTCACCCTGGTTGATGAAGTTCTTCTCGAACTTCTGCAGGAATTCCAGGTAGAGCAGGTCCTCGGGGGTGAGCGCCTCCTCCCCCACCACTGCCTTCATGGCCTGCACGTCCTTCCCGATGGCGTAGCAGGCGTACTGGAAGAGGGTCACAGGACACAGGTGGCCGCTGTGGGCTTACCACTGGAGCCCCATGGTCCCCAGCCTGGCTGTGCTGGGGGGCCCCTTTTGCCAGAAGAAAAGCTCCTCGTCCAGGTGGCGCTCAAACCTCCAGCTTCTGAAGCTAGATGACCCACCTGCCCCTGGGCCCTCTCCTCCTTACCAGCTGGTTGGAGACATCCCCATGGTCCTTTCTCGTCATGCCCTCCCCAATGGCAGACTTCATCAGCCTCGACAGGGAAGGGAGCACGTTGATCGGGGGGTAGACCTGGGGGAGCAGGAGAAGGGAGTAGCAGACGGCTCCCAAGCTTTCCTTTCCTTCCCACCCTGCTTGTCTCTCCTCCTCCTATGGTTCTCAGGAGCCCCCTCATTCATCCTAGAGGGAGGTCAGCAGCCACACCCGCCCTCCCTACCTCCCACAAATTCCAGGGCTTGAGTTTGCAGGTCTACATGTGTGTGGCCCTAGACAGGGCAGTGGAGGTGGGTGACGACATGAAAATAGTTAATGAAAAGCTCACTATTTCAAAACTTCTGATTATTTAGACAAAAAACAAAACAAGTCAAAGCTTAATAGTTAATAGCTGTAAAGAAAGAACCTGCTGAGCAAAGATAAAAAAAAAGTCGTAGGAGTGGTCTTTAACCTACAAATGGGACAGACTAATTGTTTTCTGCCCACCAAAGCAAATAACTGGAAAGGGAAGAAAAATTGTATTTATTTAGTATTTACTACCTGCCAGATGCTTTCTATAGGCCAACTTTTTTTTTTTTTCAGACAGCCTCGCTATCGCCCTAGGTAGAATGCAGTGGCATCAGCATAGCTCCTGCAACCTCAAACTCCTGGGCTGAAGTGATCCTCCTGCCTCAGCCTCACGAGTAGCTGGGACTACAGGCATGCGCCACGAAGCCCAGCTAATTTTTCTGTTTTTAGTAGAGACAGGGTCTCACCCTTGCTCAGACTGGTCTCAAACTCCTGAGCTCAAGCCATCCTCCCGCCTCAGTCTCCCAGAGTGCTAGGATTGCAGGTGTGAGCCACCGTGCCAGGCCTGCCAACTTATTTTTATCCTCCCCAACCTATCTGTGTGATAAATGTTATTATTCCCATTTTATAGATGAGGAAACCTAGGATCAGAGAGATGAAATTATTTTCTGAAGGTCCCAGAGCCAGGTAAGCTGGATTCTACCCAGGCCTGTCTTCTGTCTGTGAACCACGCAGTCTTCCCGGCGGCTATCTCCTGTTTGGAGTTAGCCTTGGCTGGTCCCTCCTAATTCAGAGGGTGGTGGGACATCTGTTTGTTGGTGCTGTTGGGGCAGAGAGCAGAGTAGGTAGGAAAGGAGCAGTACCTGTCTGTTATGAAGCTGTCTGTCCACGTAGATCTGCCCCTCTGTGATGAAGCCCGTCAGGTCTGGGATGGGGTGGGTGATATCTAGAAGAAAACACATTGGCCTCAGTGTGGATGGGGTCCAGGTCTCCACCCACTCAGGGCCATCTGGGTTCCGTTTCCCTCCTGGGAATGATAGGGTGCGGGGCGCTGGGAGGGAAGGACAGCGTCTGCCCTGATGGAGGAAGAGCGCTGCTGCACAACCGTGCAAAGCCACATGCGCCTAAGTGTCTGGGCGGGAAAGGGAGGGTGGGGGGCTCTGCAGGGCAGTGGGCTGTGGGGAGGCTACCATCGTTGGGCATGGTGAGGATGGGGATCTGCGTGATGGACCCGCCCCGGCCCTCCACGCGGCCTGCCCGCTCGTAGATGGTGGCCAGGTCTGTGTACATGTATCCAGGGAAGCCTCGGCGCCCGGGCACTTCCTCTCTGGCAGCTGAGACCTGCAATATCCATGGCATTGGGGTAAGAAGGGCAGGGAGAGGCTGAAGCAAGGAAGAGTGGGTGGGAGGCTCAGCGGCCCTGGTGGGGGCAGGAGAGGAATGAATGGCCAGGCTGTGTGTGACTGAGCCCTGGAGCTCAGGCGGGTGGGGCAGGCCTGAGCAGGTGAGCTCCCCTCTATTTGTAGGGTGTCCCCCGGGGTCTCAGGCCTAGAGAGGGGCAGGGAATATCTGACATCTGGCTAGCCAGCTCACCTCCCGCAAGGCCTCTGCGTAGGAACTCATGTCAGTCAGTATGACCAGCACGTGCTTCTCGCACTGGTAGGCGAGGAATTCAGCAGTCGTCAGCGCCAGGCGCGGGGTGATGATCCGCTCGATCCTGGAGGTGTGGCCAGGTGTTTAGAGAGCCTGGAGGCCCAGATCTATGCTCCACTAGCCTGGGGCTGCGTGCAAGGTGAACTGGGAAGCTGGTGTTGTGCAAAGTGGCAGAGCAATGGATGAGATGAGCTTCTGCCCCCACCCCCAGGCCAGGGCAGGGCATGGTTCCTAGGAGTGGGCACTCTCCAGCCCCCAACTCCAGCCTTTGTCCAGGGTAGGAAAGGGGACAGAGTCTGAGGCCAGGAGGGGAGTTGGTGGGACAGTGCCAGGTAGGGCCAGGAGTGTTGAGACCAGCCTTGTCCCCTTGGGCTGAGGCTTGTGTCAGCTGGAGCACTCACTTTGTGTCTTCCGTGTGCTTTTGTCACTCACTGTCCCTCTCACTGCTCCCAGCACACTTGATGTGGGTGCTCCCTACGCTTGCCTGCCCTTGGGCCCCTCCTGCTTGGAGATCCTGAACACCCTCGCTCTGGCCTCAGGCACTCTCAGCCCCAAGCTCTGGGCCTGGGGCTCTTCCCCTTGGTGATGTCATGGCAGCCTCCAGAATTCTGTCACTTGGTTTTTAGAGTGCCCTCAATACTCGGGATAGTTTATTAGAATTGTTTCATCCACATGACACCCAGATTTAAATTCCCATTTTCTAAATTTTTAAAATAGCAGTTTTTCTAAACTAACGTTTAGGGAAATGATCTCTTCAGGGGTGACTTTGTGGAAGTGGCAGAGAGATGAGGAGCCCTGAGTTGAGATGGTGGCTGGACCAGGTTGTGGGAAGAGGAGAGGGCTGTAGGTCATGGCCTGGTCCCCTCCTTCCTTCTGTGGGCCCTTCCCAGGCCACAGTTTCCCCACCTGCACATTGCCGGGCTTTTCTCCTTGCTCTGGCCCATGACTGTGGTTCTGGGATGCCCCTGAGCCCTGATACTTCGGGTCTTGGAAGGGGACAGGTCTGCCTGCCTGAGGGCAGTCTGGGCATCAGGGGAGAGCTCACGTGGGGTCATTGGCCAAGTTCAGGAAGAGGCAGACGTTCCCCATGGTTCCGTTCTGCTCAAAGTCAGACTTGAAGAACCTGGCTGTCTCCATGTTCACCTGGACACACAGCAGGGAGGGCTGGAACCAGGGCCCTGTGGCCGGAGGACATGGCCTGGCCCTCCCAGCTCCCCTCAGGAAAGCCTGTGGACTGACTGGCTACCAGTGGTTGGGGGTAAAGGTGAATGGTCACTGGATGACCCTGGGGCTTGAAAGGGCAGGGGCTGGGTTTGCTGCCCCAGTCCTGGTAGAGCCTCATAATACCCACTCCCAAGGGGTTCAGACTTCTCCAGGTCAAGCTCTGATCAGTGCCATCCCCGCTCCTCTTTTGGCCAGCTGCTGCCCTGCCCACCTCCCCATGCTCCCCTTGGGCCCTCTGAGGGCCTCCTAGTATCCCCTTCCTGAAGCCGTTTTTTCTCCCCAAATTCCCTGGCTTCCCCCTCCTCCAGGCCACCCTGGGCCCATCTTACAGCTGCAATGGGCTGCCCTGAGGGGCACACTGCTGGTCACTGAGCCCACTCCCACCCCTTCAGACTGGCCCAGAATCTGATGGCTTCCCAAGGAGGACTGTGGCTGCCCCATAAGATCAGGTCGTGCCAGGGGCCAAAGGAGACAGGTTGCCTGATCACAGCTTCTGGAACTTGCCAATCTGCCCAGCTTCCCTTACCCCCATGGCTGCAAAGACAATGGCGAAGTTGTCATCGTGATAATCCAGCACAGCCTTGGACTTCTTCACCAGCCCCGCCTGGCGGCAGATCTGGGCAGCAATCTGGGGCGGAGCAGGTTAGGAGGGAGGACATCAGAGCAGAGCCCAGAGCCGGCCCCACTGCACACCACTGAGGGGGATGGACCAGCCACCCCCAGTGCATCCTCCTACCACGGCCGTTTTGGGGGAGGGGATGCAAGCCCAGAGAGGTGAAGGGGCTGCCCCAGGTCCTACAGTCCTACAGTCTTTCCTGGGGCAGGGTCGGGGGCTGTTCTATGGCTACTAATGGGCTATGGGTGCCTGACATGAGGAGCAGGGCAGAGTGACATTTCCAAAGGTCAACCACCTCAGCACGGGTTTGGGCAACTTGGCTTAGGGTGGTCAGGCCTTTGGGACTCCCACTCCCACCCCCTCAGAACATGCTGGGGGGTTATTTGAGTGCAGGGTCACCCGGGTCTGCAGATACCATGTCCAGAACCAGGATGTGGGGGCAGGGCTGGGTGGGGGCATTTATACCCTCTGATCACTCAGACCATTTTGAGTGGTCAGGGAGCTGGGTGGTTGGGGAGAAGCATCTAGAAGCCTTGTCACGCCAGCTGCTCTGAGAGGAGCCAGGCTGTTCCCTCTTGGTGGTGAGGGTGGAGTAGGTGCGCATGAGGAACCAGTACAAAGACCAGTGGATGGAGGCAGTAAGCTCAGCGGGGCAGGACTTGCAACGCTGTCAGCTACCTATGGGCTCCCACTTGGGGCAGCTTGAAGACCTGCTGGGGCAGGTAATGGACATGGAGGAGGTCTTGTGCAGCCCTGAGTCCCTGAGTGACCCCAGCTTGGCTGGCCCCTGTCTGCTTGGCACGGCCCTCATCGGCCTCACCGGCCTCACTGGCCTGGCCTGTGCTCTGTCCCTTCCCCTGGGTCATGCCTGTGGCCCTGCAGGCCTCACCTCATTGTGGGGGAGTCCAGCCGCTGAGAAGATGGGGATCTTCTGACCACGGGCAATGCTGTTCATGACATCAATGGGAGAAATGCCCGTCTGAATCATCTCCTCGGGGTAGATGCGGGCGTGGGGGTTGATGGGCTGGCCTGGGAGGGGGCAACCATGAAGCCATGCTCAGGGTTTCAAGCCCTTCCCTGCCCTCCTCCAGCCTGCCACAGACTCCAGAGCAGCACTATTTAATAGAACTTTCTGCGGTGATGGAAATGTGCTCTAACTGCACCGCCTGATGTAACCCTAGACACATGTGGCTGCTGAGTATATGAAATGTGGCTTTGACATCGAATTTTCTTTCATTTGAATTAGTTTAAATTTAAATGGCCACAGATCCAGTGCTACCTTAGACAGCACTGCCCCAGTGCTTTGGAAGCGGCAGGTAGGCAGGGACTCAGGCTGAGGGCCCGTGGGTGGAGATAGAGCCCTCCTCACCACCTCCAGGTACTTGTGTGGGGTTCAGAGGACCTGAGGGTGACTTGGAGACTCCTGTCTGAGCAGATGTATGTTCTGTGCTCTGCCACTGACTTGTTGTGTGGTCTCGTGCAGGCCACGGGCCACTGACTTGCCGTGTGGTCTCGTGCAAGCCATGGGCCTCCATCTTATCCTCAGTAAACTGACAGCATAGGGCTGGGGACTGAGGAAGGCTGCCCACTTGAATGCATGAGAGCCTGCAGACCACCCCAGCCCATGCTCAGGACTGGGAACCCAAGGCAGGAGAGTGATGGTCTCGGGCAGAGTGTGGAACACTGTCTAATGATGATGGCATGGGCTGGACAGGGAGTCCTGATGGCAGTGTTTGGGTTCAGTGGCATATTTGGGGACAGAGGCCCTTGCTGCTCTCACATCACACCTGATCTGCCTGTGTGTCTGACCTGCCCTGGGGTGAACCCTGGGCAATTGCCTCGGCTTGTCTCTGGGCAGAGCTTTCAAGGGCAGGTTGGCAGAGGTGATGGTTCAGGGAGGGGAAGGTTTTGAGGCTGGGCCCTGAAGCCATCCACAGCCTTCAGTCACTCACCATTGATATCCAGAAAGTCCTCTGCCATGACTGCTGGCCCCTTGTCAATGGGTTTGCCGGAGCCATTGAAAACCCGACCTGAGGGTGGGGGAGGAGTGTTGCAGGATGCTCAGGAACAGCATCCTGGGTCCCTCTCTGCTGCCTACCCTCCACACCACCACCACCCTCCACCTACCCCCACATCCCCATTGCCCTGTGTCCCCTCCCCTCAGCCCTCAGGTACCCGAGAGAGCTGGCCACAGTGACTGTCCCCTTTGGGGAGTCTTCCTTCCTCTCCTGGAAACCTTTACAGGCAAGACTTTGGCCCAGGACAATGACTCTAGTGGGGAATTCCAGGACTGGAAAGAGGGGAGGCCCAGGCCAGGTATGGCAGGTCTTGGGAGAGAATTGGGGGACATTCAGGGCTTAGTGGTCCCTTTAAGCCTGACCCCAAATAGGTGGCTACCTACTGTACCTCTAGTTTATTGAACCTGCCTTCCTCATTTATTGAACACCTGTATGTCAGGCCCTGAGCTGGGGTCAGGGATCAAAGAGAGAAGAAGGCACACCTCTGACCTCAAAGAGCTCACCTGGGAGACAGGTGTGTGAACAGGCAACGACCATGCGATGTGCTTAGGGCCTGGTCAGAGAAGCTAGGCTGGGAGGGCAAAGGAGCACCCCTACCCCGCCCCATCCTGTCCCTCACCCAGCATGTCCTCTGACACTGGAGTCCGTAGGATGTCCCCTGTGAATTCACAAGTGGTCTTCTGGGCATCGATCCCAGATGTCCCTTCAAACACCTGTGGAGACAAGAGGTAGTTACTCTAACAAGGGGCTTGCTGGAGCAAACAGGGCTACCCATTCTGGGCATGTCTTGTGCTCTCAGGGATATAGAACATTTCCTGCCTTCGGAGCTTATAAGAGAGTGTGGGAACTTCATGAGTTCCTTCATTTATTCAACCAGCCAACATCTCATTGACGTCACTCACCTGAACAATTGCCTTGGTGCCAGCCACCTCAAGCACTTGTCCGCTCCTCTGAGTTCCATCGGGGAGGGTGAAGTTGACGATCTCAGCATACTGGGCAAACTGGCAGGAGAGGAGAGCAACCCAGAGTGACCATGAGACCAGAGGCAAAGTCCCTTCTCCTCCCCATCCCTCCACGATCCAGTCTCAAGCTGCTGTCTCCCTTCTTTTGCCCAAACATTTGTGGAAATGGGAAGTTGAGGGCCTGGGAAGTGGAAGTTTGACTTCTCCTTGGGAGGCAGTGTACCTGGATGTTTAGGAGCGTGGACTTTAGAGTTGGAAGACCAGGTTGGAATTGAAGATCCGAAGCTTAGTAGCTGTATGACCTTGTGGAGGTTACTTAATGATGTAAGTAACTCATTAAGTACTTAAGTCATTGAGTAATAAACTTTAGTTTTCTCATCTTTAAAGTGGGGCTGCTGCAGGGAGGAAATTAGATAATATATGAAAATCCATGAGGATGGTGCCTGGCGCCTTGTAAAAGGTCAATAAAATAGTAACTATTGGGCTGTCCAGGGCTCCTGGAAGGCACAGACTCCCTGCTCCCAGGTGTCCTCATGTACCAGTGGCAGTCTTTTCCTAGCCATGAGAATGGCTAGTCACATATAGTCCTCCTAGAGTTCCGGAATAAAAAATATCAGGATGATCCCCAGAATATATAAAGAACTCTTACAACTGGACAATCAAAAGGATTTGATCAAAGGATCTGAATAGACATTTCTCCAAAGAAGACATACGAATGGCCAATCAGCGTGTGATAATATGACCAACATTGTTAGTCATTAGAGAAATGAAAATCAGAACCACAATAAGGGCCGCGCGCGCGGTGGCTCACGCCTGTAATCCTAGCACTCTGGGAGGCCGAGGCGGGCGGATTGTTTGAGCTCAGGAATTCGAGACCAGCCTGAGCAAGAGCGAGACCCCGTCTCTACTAAAAAAAATAGGAATTATTTGGACAACTAAAAATATATATTAAAAAAAAACCACAATAAGATACTACTTCACACTCACTAATGTGGCTATAATCAAAAAGGTAGATATTAACAAGGGTTGCCAAGGATGTGGAGAGATTAGAGCCCTCGTACACTGCTGGCGGAATGCAAAATGGTGCAGCCACTTTGGAAAGCAGTACAGCAGCTCCTCAAAAAGTTAAATGTAGAGTTACCATATGACCCCCAGCAATTTCATTCCTAGGCACATATCTGAGAAATGAAAACATATGTCCACATAAAAACTTGCACATGAACGTTCAAAGCAGCATTATTCATGATAGCAAAAAAGTGGACATAATCACATGTCTATAAACTGATGAATGGATAAACAAAATATGGGATAGTCATATAATGGAATATTTTTCAGCCTTAACAAGGAATGAAGAACTGACAAGTGCCACGACATGGGTGGACCTTGAGAACATTATGCTTAGGAGAGCAAACAAGATGACAGGAAAACAATAACAAAAAGCCCCCCAAAACCCCTTGTTATGCTAAGTGAAAGAAGCCCGACACAGCAGGTCACATATTCTATGATTGTATTGATAGAAAATGTCTAAAACAGGCAAATGCATAGAGACAGAAAGTAGATTAGTGGTTGCCAGGGGCTCAGGAGAGAGAATTGGGGTGATGACTAATGGGTTGCTTTTTGAGATGAACATGTTTTGGAATTAGACAGTGATGATGACTGTACAAGTCTGTGAGTATACTAAAAAATGCTGAATGCACTTCAAAAGAGTGAAGCTTATGGTATGTGAATTATAACTGAATTAAAAAAAAAAACCATCAGGCTCCAGGACCACAGACAGCAAGTGGGCAGGAGAGCTCTCCTCTGCGCATGCTCCTGGCACCGCCAAGTCCCAGTCTTTGCCCCTTCTAGAGAAGGCTACCGGCCTGGCCAGGCAAGCTGGGCTTGAAGAGCACACCCTCCCCACTGACATCGGTCCTCAGCTTTCATCGGCCCCAAGAGAGCTAAGTCCTGTACCTGCACCTTCGTTCCAGAGGAGGTCCTGGAGCAAACACATTGCACCCCCAGGCTCCCTCACCTCGCTTCCCAGGTGACTGAGGTACTTCAGGGAGGAAGCCATATCTTAATCCAACAAAAATCAGTGGTAAAAAGACAACCCTCTCCTCCCAAATTCTTAATATTTTGGGAAATTAAAGTACTACTCTAAATTTCTCCTTGGACATCAGAAGCAATCAAAACTGAAATGACAGATTATCTAGAAAAGAATGAAGAGGACATCACTTCATGCCATGACCCAGACATAAAGCTGTACCATGTTCTCTGATCATAATCAAAGTAAGTTAGGAATCAAAATAAACAGAAAAAAAAATTGTTAGGAAAATCTCCAACAAG
>NW_012147986.1:2281757-2282837 GCF_000956105.1 Propithecus coquereli
CCCACCTCGGCCTCCCAGAGTGCTAGGATTACAGGCGTGAGCCACCGCGCCCCACTGTGCCTTGCCCAAAGTTGCTTCTTTGAAAAGCCTAATAAAATAGACAAATCACTGGCAACATTGATTAAGAGAAAAGAAAAGGCATGAATAAATAGGTATAGTAATTAAAAGTCTCAATTAGATAGACTTATAATATTAAAAAGGTGAATTTAGATGAAATGGATAAAGTCTTAGAAGAATACAACTCCAACCAAAACCAATTAAAAATGAAATTGACAGCCAGAATAGCCAGTGTGGTGACAGGAACCTATAGTCTTAGCTACCTGGGAGTCTAATCACTTCAGCCCAGGCATTTCAGCCTGGGCACCAGAGTGAAATCCTGTCTCTTAAAACACACACACACACAGACACACACACACACACACACACACACACACACACACGAAAGAAAGTCAGAATAATTCTGGAATCTTTAAGATATTGAATAGTTTAAAGTTTTCCCATGAAGAAAACACCAGTGAGTTCTAATAGTCAAAGAACAAATAATTTGAAACTTAATTACGCTCTTCAAAAATCTAGAAGGAAAGGTATTGTATTTAACTCATTTTATGAGGCAAGCATAACCATGATATCAAAATAAAATAATTATGGGAAAATTGTAGGCGATCTTACTCACTAACATGGATGTACAAATCCTAACAAAATATTAACAGACCCAATCCAACATCTACATTTGAAAATTATAAAAGAAAAAAAATGAAGATAAATAAATACACACACACAAATAGAAAATTTAAAAAACAAAGTTGGGAATATTTTAAGAATGTAAAGTTAGTCTAATATTAGAAAATCTATTAAGGTAATTCACTTTATTAATGGATTAAAAGATAAAAAACTATGAGCATCTCAAAAATTTTTGGAGAAAGTTAAAAAACTATCCATGGTGGCCAGGTATGGTGGCTCACACCTGTAATCCTAGCACTCTGGGAGGCCAAGGCAAGAGGATCGCTTGAGCTCAGGAGTTCGAGACCAACCCGAGCAAGAGTGAGACCCTGTCTCTATTAAAAATAGAAAAATTAGGGC
>NW_012147986.1:2286227-2321945 GCF_000956105.1 Propithecus coquereli
TCAATGTGTACAACTTGATATGTAGGAAGAGTTCACCAAGGAAGCAAAATCTAAATGGCAATCAAGTAGACAGAGACAATACTTCCCTAGTCATCAGAAAATGCAAATAAAAGCAGGACAGTACTAGTTTTCATCTACTAGGTAGGCAAAATTATAGAGAAATATTCAGGACCGGCAAGGATGTTGGAAAGTGGGTGCTCTCATACATGGTGGGTGGGAATGTGAATTATTGTAGCCCTTCTAGGCACGCAATCGTGCCCCAAATTGTCAACGTCTATTCTAAAATAAAAATGTTCTTTGAACCAGCAGTTCCATTTCTGGGAATCTATCCTATAGCAATAAAGGCATCAGTATAACAGGGATACACATTGCTGTACTATCTGTAATAGCAAAACCTGGAAACATGCTGACTCTCTATCAACAATGGGACTATCGATTAAGTCACAGTACATCCATGCTATAACCTGCTATGCCACTATCCAAAAGAATGGGTACAATGTGTATCTACTGACATAGAATCCTGGGTATCAAGAGACCAACACCAGTGTCAACCTGTAACGTGTACATTTGCTGGTGTTTGAGCATATACAGCAGGGTCTTTACACTGGTTATCACAGGGGGCTTGGAATAAAGTGGTTAGGGACAGTAGTTAACACAAATCTTTTCTTTGTTTCACCAAGTTACAAGAAGCATGTATTGTTTTGTAATTAAAATGTAATGCAATTTGGGGACATGTTCAAGTATAGTGCAGGTGGTTATTGCCATCATTACCATCATTATATCCCCTGCTGGCCACAAACTAGTGACTTCAGGGACCTGGGGGAGGGGCAGATGGCCCAATTCCCCAGCAAGGTGTGACCAGGATAGGGGCCACTTCCCAGGGCGCTCCTGCTGGGATTGAATTTGAGACTAGAAGGTTTGCAGCTCTAACAGTCACTAAAGGAAGCTCTGGCTTGGGCCCCTTCTTGTCCTGTGAAGATGGTGGGAAGGTGACCCTGTTCTTCCCCAAACCACCCTTCGTGCCTTGCAGGGGTGGCGGCGGGCCGGTGAGGGGGTCTCAACAGAAGACCTGCCCAAGAAGAATGCTCTGCGGTGGAAGGGACTGCGAATGCCCAGGCGTCTTGGGCTCTCAACCACAAGAGGGCGGCCAAGAGCAAGGACAGCGAGCGCCAGGGAAACGAGCTAAATCCAAGTCCCGGGTCCTTCTCCTCGCCCACTCCAAGCCCGCCTGTGTCTGTATGTGAAATGACCACTGCCTCATTGTTTGTCACCTCACTGGGGGTGATAGTGGGCTGTTTTAACCTTAGGAGAAAAATTACTGGGCAGAGCACAGGCCAGAGTGGGCCCGAAGGAAATCAGGCAGTGAGGTGATAAAACAATGACAATTTTTATGTGGGTTTATGTGTTGGGAAATTTCCATGCCAGTTCTGCTTAAAACCGCAAAGCAGCTAAGTAGAGCAAGTAGGTAGAATATGCACCAGCTAGCTGAAACCACAAAACAATTAAGCAGTTATAAGCCTGTCACGACTGTACTGCTCGTTGTAAACCTATCATAACTATACTGTTTGTTATAAGCCTATCATAACTGTACTGCATATAAAAACTGCTATTAATTGGCTAACTTTTAGTCCTTTTACTAATTGGTTAACTTTTATGCTTGTGTGTGTTATTGGATAAGACTAACCCCCCCCCCCAAAAAATATAAAATCTGACAAAAACCAGGAAGAGGTGCTCAGATTTTGGAGGCTTGACCCCATCTGGGCCGCTGGCAATAAAACTTGCTGACTCTCCAACTCTCTGCGTGCCGCTTGGTTATTCCTCTGGGACCAGTCGCTGTGACACTTGCCGTAACATATGTGGTGAGTGAAGGTGGGGGGAGAGGGGAGTGGAGATGAGGGTGGTGCATTGAGTGTCCCCCAAAAACGAAATCAGAGAAAATGAACTTTAAACAGAAGAGATTATGGTCAGACATGGGGAAGAACTGTCAGGCCCTCACACTCAGCCATGGAATGTGTAGAGTCTGGGGCCCATTAGGAAGAGAATTCCAATGTGCTCCAAAGGGCCCTGTTTCGTAGCCGCATCAGCAAGCCTTACCCTATCAACTCGCTGGTGCTTACTGGGAGGATTGCGGGAAGTGGGGATGAGTCAGTGCAACCAATCCCGTGCTGGAGATTCAACCAGCTAGCAAGGGGGCAGGCACAGGGAGCTGCCGTGTACACATGGAGGACTGGGAAGTTTTTAGCAAGCCTGCAGGACTTGTGCAAGGGGGTGCTGGCCTCTAAGGTGTCTCCTGCTGACAATGGCCAGGACAGTGTGGGAACTCCTCTCTGGAAATCATCTTCGGAGCTGATGTATACTCTTTCTAAAGCAGCCACAGCTGTCTGGGATCAAGTCTGGTGGATAAGATGAGTGCTTACTCTCAAGTTTGCAACTCTCAGATAAGGACCAGTTTGCATCAAAGAATACAGGAGTTGGAAGATCCTCTAGAGCAGAGGTTCTCAAAGACCAGCAGCATCAGCATCACCTGGGAACTTGTTAGAAGTGCAAATTCTTGGTCCCCACCCCAGATCTGCTGAATCAGAATGTCAGGGTGGGGCCCAACAATCTGCATGTTAACAAGCTCTTCAGAGGATTCTGATACATGTTCAAGTTCTATAAATTAAAGATTTAGCCTTTTCTGGGTCACAAACTCTGGAAAATCAGAAGAACCCGTAGAAACTTCCCCCAGAAAAATGGACAGGTACATTCATATATATCTTCAATCAAGGTTTGCATACAATTTCAAGGTCCTTATTCCCTTGGCTAAGAACCTCTGATCTACACAAAATTCTTCCCCCAAATGTTTTTCCATTTGAGAAGGATGGAAGCAGGGAGTAATTGCCTGTGTGGCTCAATGCGGACAGAAGGTGGCGCTGTAGAAACAGAATCGTGGCATTTTGCCCAAGCAACTCTGGAAGAGGGAAGGAGGTGTGGGGCCGTGGGGAGGGATGCGTAGAGGCGCTTCTTCTGGACTTATAAGACTATAAACCAATTCCTTTCCTTCCTCTGCAAGCCAGGGATTCTCTGGGTGCCTCTAGCACCCAATTATTTTGCTCTGCACGGTTACAGCTGCATGCAGCAATCACAGGACCATGGGTCTGGGGACCTAGCTCTGGTTTCCCAGCTCAGCTCCATTTTACGGTTGAGAAAATACCTGCATAGGTACCATCTCTCCCTGCCACACTGGGGCCCATACAGAATGACAGGTCTGGTAGGGACTGTGGTGGCACAGGAGATGGCACCAACTGTTTAATCAGGCTCATCAGCATTCAGGAAGAGCCACTGCTGCCTGTTCTTGGGAGGAATAATAATAATACATTTGTCTGATTTGACCCTTACAACAACCCTATTCTCATTCAATAGATGAGGAAACTGGGATTTCTGGTCCTAGATAGGTGGTTCTGGAACTTCAGGGAGCATCAGATCACCCGGAGGGCTTGTGAAAACAGACTTCTGGGCCCCACCACTAGAGCTGCCCATTCTGTCAGTCTGAGGTGGAGCCCAAGAATTTGTACTTTTAACAAGTCCCCAGCTGGCCCTAGGCTGTTGATCTAGGATTGACAGGTAGCTAGCAGAAAAGAGTGGGATGGAGCTGGGATTAAAATTCACCAAGTCCGACTCATCAGACTCTCTGGCCCCAGGGTACCACACTTAATTACTCAGCCACACTTCCAATGGGGGCATCCCTCACACTGGCGGCCAAAGGAACATGGCCTCTGTATGGCCTCTGTTTTCCAGCAACGAGTGGTCTGATGTCTTTAACACTGTTGGCTCAGGTTTTGACAGGTCCATATCTAGTCATGCTAAGATACATTCATTCATTTGCTCATTAATTTACTCGCCCTTCCTTTGCACAAACACACCAAGCACCTACGATAGCCTGGGTTTTAAGGAAAAGTGCTATGCTGGGCTCCTGGAGCTAAGAATTAATAAACACAGTCCATGGCCAATAGGAGGTCGGAGGGGGGGGCAGTTAGCAGTGGAGGGGGCAAGGAGGAGACTTGGCCAGATCCAGACCAAATGCCTGGACGGATGCTGCCAATAAGACTACAAAAAGTAGAAAAGATGGAGAGGTTCAACACCGGGGAAGCTGGGAGAGGCACCCAGGAGAAGGTGGCCTTTCAGCTGAGGGGATGAGTCAGGGGGAGGGACTAGGGGAGGGTCATCAAGGAGGCAGAGGGGAAAGTACATGCACAGCATTATAGCTAGATAGGAGGAATAACTTCCAGTTATCCCTACACCACTGTAGGATGACTATAGTTAACAGTAATGTATTATATGGTTTCAAATAGCTAGAAGGAGGATATTGAATGTTCCCAACACAAAGAAATGGTAAATGTTTGAGGAGATGGATATGCTATTGATAATTACCCTGACCTGATCACTATGCATATATGTATCGAAACATTGCTATGTACCCCATAAATATGTGCAATTATTATATGCCAATTTAAAACATTATCACAGACATAAGTCCACACCTTCGTCATTCCTTCTCATATACTCCATACTCTCATCCAACTAATTGTGAGAGGGGTTCTTAACCTGGAGCCTATCTGAGTCCAAAGAGAGAACTCAGGGGCTCTGTGATCTTGGATGGGCAAGTTGCATTTTTATACTCATGAACCTTTACAGAAATTTAGTATTTCCTTCAATTCTGAGTATAGATAACAAGCCACAGTAGAATTAGCTGGACCGCACTACCTGTGACTTTGTCAGTGGCAGAAATCACAGATGTTTTCATGTCACATTTCAGTTGTAGCAGGCATCTCAAAATATTGTGTATTCATCACTATTTTAAAATTATGGCAGTTATTAAACTGGCAATGAGACCAGTTGTTTAATTTGTTAATAAACATGTATTACTAATCACATTTTTTAAAAGCATATGCAAAGGCCCAGAGATATCGAATGGCAGCTCCATGCAGAGACAGTGTGTGTTTCTAACCAGAGAAAGGAGGGTGGTGAGAGTGAGTGGAAGGTTACACAGGGACCCTCTGAGAGAAGGCCCGTGAGGTGCAGTCGCTGGGTGCCCTAAGTGAATTTGAAGCCAGAGACAGCTGCAGGGTGGAGAGGGTGGGAGGGTGATGGGCTGGGAGCCCAGAGGCCGTGGCTGTAACAGCAATGGGGTGGGAGAGAGCCACAGAACATGGACATAGGCAGAAGTTGTGTCCAGGAAGAGGGGTCAAGGGTGGTAGGTTTCCAGTTTGTACAGTGGTGGGGGGTAGGTGGGAGGCCAGGGGTTGGAACTGATTGGTGGAGGGAGAACAACAGAGTGATCTCTATGGCAGGGCACTTTATCACTCAAGAATCTCCAACCCCGGGACTCAAAATACTGTCCCTGTCCCTGTTCCCTTAAGGAACCCATTCCTATGGTTCCTTAAGGGATGCAAAACAGCCCACCTGCCATTTACCTTTGGTGGGCCCCACCCCCTCCCCACTTCCCTTCCCACCCAAGTTGCTGGTTCTGGGACTGAGACATTCCAAGAGCTTTGGAAACCGTCACAATCCTTAGAAATGTTAGCTGGCATGAGCCTGCTGCCTCCTCTTCCCCTTTAGAAGACCCCGTGGGAGACACAGGTGGGGTGAGTGCAGCCTTTGAGGAAGTCAGGCACCGTTCTACTGATGGGCAATGGAGGGGGACAGCTCATTAGTGGTAGAAGCAGGTTTCCCAAGGCCAGAGCCCGGGTCTCTGTGGAGTTTTTATGGATTTTTGGTCCCCACTGAAAAGGCAGGAAGGGGAAACCTTGGGTAGCTGGGGAGACAGCTAGGGAAGGAGGACGTGGGAGTGGATGACAGGTGTTAGAAAGAACAGAGCAGGGCCCGGGGGCAATTTAGAAGAAATCCTGTGGGTGGGAGGGTAGAAGGGGGGGGCGGTGGGGGGGGGACCTGCGCCCTGGGATTTGGCCTTAGCACCAGGGAAGCAGCAGGAGGGTCTCACCTTGACCTGGTCCAGCACCACCAGGGGCCCGTTGACGCTGCACACAGTCCTGTAGGCTGGGGGAAGGGCAGGGAGTGAGCGAGGGTCTCACCCCAGACCCCCCCCACAGAGGCACCCTCCCCTTCCCTCCCTCTGCACACCCCCACCTCCTTCCCTGCCTGGCCTGGGCCATCAGGGGCATTAGCTGTGACAGGGCCAGCCACCATTGCTGTGAGGGTCATGCCCCTGCCCGCGGGCCCCCTACTGCTCGGACACCTGCAGGAGGCTGGGGGAGGGCCGGGCAGAGGGCAGAGGCCTTTCTCATCCTTGATGGAGCTTCCCCTCTGGCCTCAGCCCCCACCTCACCCGCTCCCTCCTCTCTGACTCACAGCATTTTCCAAAAGCTTCTGGCCCCCAGCTGTGGCCGAAAAGTGCCCTCTTCTGCCCCTCACCAGGACAGCATTTCCCTCCATCTACCCCACACTGATTGAGCAGTGTGTGTGTGTGTGTGTGTGTGTGTGTGTGTGTGTGTGTGCAGGCGTCTGTGAGAAAAAGCAAACAGGGCCTCCACTCTCACCACAAGACCCTGGTGAGGCCCTGCCAGGGGGTGCTGAACCCTCTGGCTCCCTGGGTGCCCAGTGAGGGAGGGGAGGGAGCTAGAGGCTGGGAGGGAGAAGCAGGATGTCCAAAGACCTAGCAGCTGGAGACCCACACACAGGGAAATGAGCTCAGCTTGCAGGGAGGGGTTAGGTTAGATATCAAGAAGTACTTCCTAATCCCAGTGCCAGGGGCTCTGATAGAAGAAGCCACGGAATGGCAGCCAGGAAGCCTCATTCTGGTTCTGCTAGGAACTCGAGCTAAGGGACCCTGGGACTGTCCCTTGCCCACGGTCCCCGGATGCCATATCCCTTTCCTGTGAGGCATCAGAGACACCTGAGATGCAGGCTCTAGGCGAGGCAAGATGGGTGGGCTGTCTGGGAGGTTGCTAGTTGCTCCCAGGCTGGCAGGACCTCAGAGCAGAGAGTGGTCCAGCCCCTCTTTTCACAGGCCAGGAAAATGGGCCCAGAGGGTGAAAAGCTTCACCCAGGGCCACACAGCACATTGGTGGCAGAGCTTCTCCTCAGACCACACCCAGCTCACTCACCCTCACACTTTCGGGCAAGCCTGGCCCGAGCCACCCCATGCCAAAGGGCAATGGAAGCCCTTCCCCTCCGCAGACTGGATGTCTGTGGTCAAACCCCTTATTGTTGTCTGATCTAAGCTCCTTTCATCAGGACTCAGACCAGGAAGCCGGACGGGGCGAGGAGATTCTTGCACAGATCTTTGCAAGGGTCCTCCAAGGACTGTGTGAAAGACTCTGGGGCTCGAGAAGACAAGTCCCACTTGGGACTGCTCTGGCCCAGAGCAAGACTCTCAACTCCCTGTCCTAGAGCCTGCCCACATCACCTGAGCCACCCTCTTCTCCCTCCCTGTACCCATGAAGGACGTGTCCCACCTTCCCCTGCACCAGAAACCAGGACTTAGAGATGACTTCTCAATGGGGTGGGGAGCCAGAGCCTTTCTCTCTCTCTCTTTCTCTCTCTTTCCCTGTAGCCTTCCTATCTAGAAGCCTTAAAAAACACTCCCTCAATCTCAGCCTCCTCCAGCTCCCCACTTGCAGCTGCCATTCCCACCCCCCACACAAGCATGGTCTCCAATTGCTCACTTCCCTTCCCCACCTTCCAGCCTCTCCTCTGCCCTTTCTGCTGTGGCTCTGGTGGCCTCCAGATTGCTAAGCCCAGAGCCTGGGCACCCTGTCCTGGGAGGCCTGAGAGCCTTGCCCGTCCTGCACGCCCCACCTCTGGGGCTGTGCCTCAGCCTCCTTGGAAGTCTCCTCTCTGGTCAGGCCTTGAAGATGTTGAGGTCCTGGAGGCTTGGCCTGGCTCTGTGCTTCTCACTCTCCTTTCCTGTATCTTCTGCTTCCTCCTTCCCTCCTCCCTGCCTTTCTTCCGCATCCACTTGATGCCTTCTGTGTACTAGGCTAGGCAAAGGAAGGTGACAGATAAAACAAGGAGCCTACAATCTCAAAGCAGAGACAAAGAGAAAATAGTATAATCACAAACTGCAGTGGCTGCTATGGAGGGAAAGATCAGGATGAGTGAGTGAGAATGGGCGGAAGGGTGCTGGGTGCTCTCGGTAGCAGAAAGAAGGGCAGTGGGCTGGTGTGCTAAGACCTGTCAAAGACCTGTCAACTCCACGAGGGCAAGGTGTCATCTGTGGTGCTCACTGCTGTATCCCACCATCTCGGAATAGTGCTGGCTGGCTCCCTGGGAGACACTCAATACATATTTGCTGGATGAATTATGGAAGGCGTTAATGGTTCCATCAGCTCATTCCCATATTGCTCGCATCAGAACCGAGGTGTGCCCGCTACCTTCCCAGCCCCCACACCGAAAGAGCGTCCTATTGCCCAGCCTGAGGCCTTGTACCCCTGGCTCCAGCCACACTCCCTGTGAAGACAGAGAGTGGAAGAGAGGAGAAAGGGGGTGCACAGAGCTAAGTGCGGGATAGGCATAGGAAGATTCCCTGCAGGGGACAGAGTCTGGGGCATCACCCTCCCCAAGGAAAAAAAAATCTCCAAACGGCACCACACACACACACCTCTGCCCACATGGCGCTTTGATCAAATTGTCTGAATTGTGAGCACTGTGTTGGCAGAGTGGAGCAGGTAGCCCTGCAGAGGACGGAAGGAGAAGCAGGGAGGAGGAAATGCACTGTGCAAGCAGGGCACTGAAGGGCAGGAGGAGAGAGACCCTCATTTTTATAAGCCCCAGGAAGAACTGACATCTTGCTGATCCCATAGAAAAAAGAACACACCTGCCAAAAGGGCAGGGATGGGGAAGAAAGCAGTGAACCCGGATGAAAAGATGCGTGGTGGGTGGGCCTGGGAGGCAAGGGGCCGGAAGGGCCAGGAAGCCCCAGGGAATGATTTCCAATTCCGAGACAACTCCAATTTCGGAGACAAGTCTTTCACCTTCCTCCCTTCTTCACAGCTGGCTCCCCCACTCCACAGCCCCTGTCCACAAAATTCCCATTAACCCTGACGTCCAGCAACTCTGGGGGCAGGGGGAGCGGTGCTGCAGGATGGGTGAAGGATTAGAGGACCCTTCCCTAAGTGGGAGGGCTGGTCTGGAAGGATCCCGGGGGCTGCTGTGAAGTGCTGGCTGCTGCAGGCCCTCTGGGAGTCAGGGTGGGAGGGAGCCGCCTCCCCCAGGCCACCCGGTGAGCAGCATGAGGTCTCTAAGTCCCCCATCTTAGCGCACCAGCCTCATCTGTAAACCGCCTTCCCGGGCTTCTGGCAGCCTCAGTGCCTGGCTCTAGGTGGGCTTCAGAAAGAGTTGCTGGATGAGTACATCACGCCACAGCCTGGTGCCTGCATTGCAGACAGTCCACTCACGTAGCTGTTTCTGTTCCACGCTGGACTATTCACATCCTTCAAGGCTTTGCCCTGGACTGACTACTGCAGCCCAGCGGGTCCGCTCCTCACTGCAGGCCCACGGCACCACAGACTGGCACCCGGCACGGATTGTCTCTCCTCAGACTAGGGCTCTGTCTCCCCTGTCAGACAAGACCGGATCTTTTCTTAGAGCTGTCTGGTTTGGACACAGCCAACATGGTGCCTAAGCCACAAAAGCATTCTTGACTGGAAGTCAGGCCTTTTGTTTGTATACCCCCAACTCTGAGTGTGTGTTGCATGGCCCAGAAAGTGAGTTGATTTCTCGTAGGACACACCACAAACCAGGACAGTATCCTGTGGCACTCAGGGATTGTGGCCACTACTCAACCCTGGGAGGCACCCCTTGACCCTGGAGAGGGAAGGCAGAGGGCTGGATCAGACGACCTTAGGGGCCCTCCTCCAATGGGCCTCCCAGAGACTTTGCAGACACTCCTCCAGCTGCTCTGCCCACCCCCTCCATTGTCCTAGCTGACACTTTGGGTTGCACTTTGGACTGCTGGCTGGTGGAGCGCCTCCCTGCCCCCACCTCCCCACCGCCTACCCTGTCAAAGGCTCAGCAGGGATCCCGCGCGGCCCACTAATTAGCGCCAACCCAGCCACACCTGCAGCGTCCTGGGAGAGGGCTGAGACAGGCGCCCATGCGTGAGGCCAGGGTGGGGGCAAGCCCGGGGCAGCAGGTCCTGCACCTCCTCCCTGATCCCTCTGGAGGGATTAGGGGAGGAAGGGCAGGGGCTGGAAGCTGAGGGCTCTTAGAATCAGCCCAAGACCCTGCTGGCTGGGACTCTCCCAGTGTAACTCCCTCACCTTTCAGTTGAGGAAACTGAGGCGGGTGGCAAAGTCAGTGGCTTGGTGCTCAAGCCCCTGGGTGATCTGACCTGGCCGTATCCCTCCAACCAGGCTGCCAGCTTGTCCTTCCTAAACTTTTTTCATGCTGGGCACCCCCGCCCCAGCCTAGCCCCACAAGAACAGATGCATCGCCAGGCCACCTCCTCCCCAAGGAAGCCAAGGCCTTGGGAAGTGCTCTACTTCTTTCCCAGGGTGGATATTGCCAGGATTCACTCCCCATCCTGACTCTACCCTGCCTCCTCCTTTCTGGCCAATCCTTTCTCAGCAGTGAGATCACATCCTCAAAGGCTCAACCCTGTTCAATCTACTTCTTCCAGGAAGGAAAGGCTCCTCAAGCTGCCCCAGACTCACCTCCACCCATGGCCACACAAGCCCTAGGGCCTCCTGGCTCTCTGGTACCCCAGCTCTCCTCCTAGGCTCTGTCTCTGCAGAGTCCTCCTGCCTGGGATGCCCAGCATAGGTGGCCAGGCTGGGGAGGAGGGCAGAGAGGGACACAGCAGTCCTGCCTCCAGCCTACTGAGGGTGCAGCCCCTGAGCCTCCAAACCCTTGCTGGTTCTTCGCCTGTCTCCATCCCCCCAGGGAGAACTGCTGCCCACTGCCCAAGCACCTGAGGAGGAAGGAGGGGATGGGGGAGACACTGCAGGTGAAGAAGTGGGCCCCTGTGGGTGGGAGGGTGTCCATGCTGGGCTGGGGTATCTTGGAGCACAGGAAAAGCAAAGGCACTGGCGGAGCGAGGCCTGGAAGGGCTCCCTGCACTGCTGGATGACCTCTGCTCTGGTCAGCCACCAAGCCATCCTCACAGAAGGCATGCAAACATGGTGGGCACTGCTCCCATATCCCCAGCCTAGTATTTTCCCTCATGCCAAGGGCATGTTGACTGTAAATAAGGGGCTGGCTGGGAGGGAAATGGCTGGAGGCAGCTCCAGGCCTGGGTTGTCCTGGCCAGAGAAAGAGGAGGAGGCAGTGTGTGGGGTGAGATTGCATCTACAGGGTCCCTGGGAGGGCACATTCCAGGGAGGAAAGCAGAGCATGATGGTCAGATCCTACACCCCACTCAGCACCTGGCAGATCTCCTATGCCTGGGGGAGGGGGGCACACCAGGACTGTGTGATAGTCACACACCCAGGCTCAGGGCTCCAGGCCTGGGCTCTGGACCCAAGGGAGCACCAGTCATTGCATATTTCTGGGCTTGGCAACCCCAGCTTTGGCCCAGGGAGAATCTGGACCTCCCATCTCAGCCCCACCGCCATGGGGCAGGGCCTGCAGGGCCTCCTTGAGAAACCTGACCCCACCCCATTCTCACCATTTCTCCTCAGCTGGAATGTGCTCCACCCTCAGCACCTGCCCCAGGCCTCAGGAGGTGCCCCACACCCCAGGGCTTGCTCCCCTGCCGCCTGGGCCTGCCGGCTCTGTCTCAGCCCCCAGCTGCCCTCAGTTCATTCCATCTCCTCTGCTGGCCTGGATAGCACTAGAAGCAGGGAGGGAGGAGGAGTGGCTGGGTCAGGCTTGCTTCCCTTCACCCCACACACCCTGTTAGGAGCCTCTGGCTCTGCCTAGCTGTGACCAGCCTGGCTGGTGGCCTGGCTGGTTTACTCCAGCGAGCTGGGCTGTCTGAGAATTCACCAACCCAGGGAGAGTGACCTTGGACAAGGAGATGAGGGGGTCCCTTTAGTCCTCTGGACCTTGCCCCAGATCTGGATTTGGCCAACCTCTGCAGGACAGGCACATGAGCCACATACAGGGCCTCCCCACTCTAAAACTGCCAAGGAGACACCCTACCCCCATGAGCATGTCCATGCCCCTATGCCTGGACACTAGCCCTCACCCCAACTGTACACACACATTATCACATGCAGACATGTGATATCATTCAAACATATGTGCTCTCCTGTGAGCACACACACGTGTAGATCATTCAAGCATACACACAAACTCACCCTTGCCCTGAGTATACAAGCATGCACACACACGGTGACACCTTTCCTCACCCCAAGGTAGCCTAGGCTGGGGACCTCCATCCCTTCTCCTGCAGAGATGGCCCCTTATCCAGGTGGCCCCACTGCATCACTCCACTGGACAGAGAACCCCCTGGGTCTCCCCAGGTCTTGGGTCCCCCTCTTTGTCTGAGGACCCAGCAGCCACCCCAGATCCCCACCTTGACCTTACCCGTGGTGGTGGGGGAGGTCATACTCACTGACACGGGGGTGGGTGATATAGTTTCGGGTGACCGCCTGCATGTGCTCTCTGGCTGGGCCCAGGTCACAGCCACTGCTGGGAAGCCCCCCAGGCCTGCTGTCTACCTTCATGGCCATGGCGCAGGGTAGGCTAGGAGACAAGTGCCTGAACTTACTGGTGGCAGCTGTAAGACTTCGGGTCCAGCTCCAGCTGGAGAGAGCTGCCCAGCCTGCCTCCACAGCCACCCCGCCCCTCCTCTCTCCTCCCACTTCCTTCTTTCCTCCCCTGGGTTGACTGTAAACAGAGACGCCGCCGAGTGCTCTAGCTGGGAAGCTTTTCCCCGCACCCAGGCTGTGCAGATCTGGGAGGGGCCGAGCCAGCTGGGGGCTGGAGGGTGTGAGGGAGAAGGGCAGAGGGGAAGGCGGGCTTTCTCCAGCCTCTGTGCTTGTCTGCTCCTCTGCCCCATGCCAGTGTGAATCCAGTTCCTCCCTGCAGAACTTCAGGTGCTCTCAACCGCCCCACCCCTGCCCCTCACCCACCTCTTACTGGTCTCCTCCCCACACCTAATTTCTGGTAGGCTGTCCTCTTCTGACTGTCCCCCCAACCTGCCCTCACCTTGCCCCCCCTGCCCTGACTATACCTGGGTATTCTTTCCCCGTACAATTCCATCATCATCTTTTTGAACATCCATAGAGAACTATTTCCTGGCCAGCTTCAGTGCCACCTCCTACAGGAAGCCTTTCCTGGATTCTCCAGCCCCTTGGATTCGCCACATCTGGCCTCTTTCCTATGTCATGCCCTTTAGGGGAGGCCTCTCTTATCCCTGCCACTGGGCTGTGAGCCCCCAATAGCTAAGCCCATGTCTCCTCCATCAGACCTGGGTCTCCACTTTATGTCTCCACTTTCTGACACTTTCTGTGTCATACTATTGAGGGCGACCTGAGGACCAGGGCTGGTCTCTCTCCACCTGACCTTAGGACCCTGTCTCACCTTCTTACATTCACCTCCAGGAGCCCATAGAGCAGTCCCGGCCCGACCTTTTCAGCCCATGGGAGAAAGTACAAATGAAGGTCCGGGTATTGTATATCTAAATATTTGGAGTTATAAATCAAACTACGTCCACAGCCTGGCCTGGGCTCCACCCGGGACCTCACCACTGCTCCTAGGATCCCTCTTCGTGTCAGGTAACTAAAGGAGTTGTGCTTTCTCCTGGCCAGCAGATGTGGCCCGGGTCTGCTGGGCAAGGCAGGGTGGATGCTTGGTGGCGGCTGGACCTGCCCAACCTGAGGTCTGCCCCCAGGCCTCATTCCAGACTCAGGATTTCCCACATTGCTAAGCTCCTCCCAAACTATGCTGCCTGAGCAAAGGGAAGGGCTGATGAGCAGTTGTCTAGGGATCCCTGTCCCCCAGCACTCACTCTGGGTGACTCAGGGCAGCCAATTTGAAACCAAAGCAGCAGCTACTGGGTTTCCCAGAGCAGACTGGAGCAGATTGTGCTTGTCTTCTCTGACCACACAGTCAGAATATCACCCTGAATCCTCCAGCCTGAGGACCCGTTTCATGTCTCTGGTCCCTCGCTCACAATTCCCATTCTTTCAGAGAACTTTCCTGTTGGGAGCCGGGGGTGGGTGTGCCATAAAGGGGCAGCATGAGGGAGATCTCTGTGGTGATGGGACAGTTCTGCATCTTGATTGTGGCGGTGGTTCCACGAATCTACACGGATCATGAAATGTCATGGAACTATGCACACATGGTACCAATGTCAATTTCCTTCTTTTGATATTATACTATGGTTATGGAAGATGCAACCATGGGGGAAACTGGGTTATGGATATATGGAACCCTGGGCATGGTGGCTCACACCTGTGATTCCAGCACCTTGGGAGGCCAAGGCAGGAGGATTGCTTAAGGCCAGGAGTTTAAGACCGGCCTGAGCAACACAGGGAGGCCCTGTCACTGTCACTACAAAAAGAAAAAAAAAAAATCAGCCCGATGTCTTGGTGTGTGCCTGTAGTCCCAGCTACTCTGGAGGCTAAGGCTAGAAGATAATTGAGCCCAGGAGTTTGAGGTTGCAGTGAGCTATGATGACTCCACTGCACTCCAGCCTGGGCGACATTAGGAAGACACTGTCTTTTAAAAAAAAAAAAAGGATGCACAGGGCTTTTCTGTCCTATCTTTGCAACTTCCTAGAAATTTACAATTATTGCAAAATAAAAAGTTAAATAAAAGTGTCTTGAGCAAAAAAAATTTTTTTAAAGGGCTTCATGTTGCAGTGTTTTTGATGGTAGGCCCACTCTAAGCATGTGGGGTCTTGCCTGGGTTTACCTTTGATGCCCTCTTTCCCTCTCGCTGGATCCTGGTCTCACCTTTCATTGTTCTTCCTCTTCAAGGTGACAATGTTTCCCCTCTCAAGTACTTTTATGTTTGAAAGAGGAGCTTGCAAAGGGCAACACTTAACCAAAGAATGCATGTTGGTGCTGTGGGCCGTGGGCTGCCTCGGTGGGAGCCCTACAGAAGCGGGAGCCCAGAGCCTGCTGACCCACACCTGTGTGTGCCCCAATGTCCAGAACCAGTTTCTGCCCCCTCCCATTTGAGGTCCCCTGACTCCTGGCCCTTTTTCCCTTCCAGTGACAAGAGGGTGGAAGGAATTTAGGGGCCAATAGAAGTGCTGAGGGACTCTGTTTCCCTTCTTGTCATTGTTTTCCTTTTATTCAGTGAGACGCACACACACACACTGCACTCACACACACTACTGCGGAACCAAGGCCATCTGGTTGCCAGTCTCTGAGCTGGGGGCAGTGGGGAGGGCGTGTGGCTGCCACCCCTCCTCTCCCGGGCCTGCTCAGCGCAGTGCAGTCCTCTGGGGCACAGGAGGCTGGGAAGGTGCTGTGCTTGGGACTCAGTGTCTCGCGGGGTGGGAGTCTTAAGTGTTAGCTTTCCTGCCGCTGCCTGCGCTGCCTGCTTTCCGCTCTAGCCAGCCACAGGGCTCGAAGGCCGAGGAGCCCAGTTTGTAACCGGCAGGCAGGTCCCGGAGCGGGGCCGAGGAAAAGCAGACGGCTTGCAGTGGGGGCGGCAGCGGGGAGGACGCCGAGGCGGAGGGCAGCGGGTGGAGGCGCGGGGAGGAGTCCCTGGGGTCACCCAAGGAGGTGCCCCTGTGGCCAGCAGGTAGGCCCGGCAGGCCGGGGGTCAGCGCCAGGAGGCTGGGGGCCCTGGGCACGGAGAGCAGCCGGCCCTGCTCCAGCAGCCGCAGAATGTTGGAGGTGGCGAAGGCCTCGGAGGCCGAGGAGGACGCCCGCTTCTCCAGGTCTCTGCTCTGGTCTTTCTTCTGCTTGGTGCGGCGGTTCTGGAACCAGACCTTCACCTTGGGGCAGAGGGCGGGGAGAGGGTGTTGAGAAGGAAGAGGGGACAGGAAAAGCAAAGTGGGGGTGGGGGAGGAGGAAAGAAGAGGAAGGGCGCGGGGCCGGGCAGGGTGGTGGACAGGGTGGGAGTGGGGCGCAGGGTGCAGTGAGAGGGAAAGAAGAGCAGAGAGTCGTTAAGGTCTCCCCAGAACCAGCCTGCTCTGGGCTAGCTGATTAGGGACCCTGGTCCCCCAAATTATGGCTGCCCCTCTGCTGCTAACACTGACTCTGGCCTGGGATGGAGGAATGGGTTGACAGACAGAGGGTGGAATTTGGGGCATATTTGAAGTTCCCTCTTGGCGCACACACCCTCTGTTCTCAGCCAAATTCCTGGTCTCAGCCACCACATGTGTGCTGGAAACTCCCAACTCTACCTTGGCCCGGGGCTCCGGACTGAGATCGGGGCCACATATCCCATGGACGTCTCAAAAACACCCCAAACCCCACATGTACAGACCTAGCTCTACTTCCCTAAACCAGGGCCTCTCTTCCATGATGGCCACCTTCACTCACCTGCATAGAAACCTGGGGGACTCCTAGAAGCCCCCCTACCGCATTCCCCAGTGCAGACCCTCCTCCCTTCCCTTATCTTCTGACCGGGGCCATGGCAGCTGTCTCTACAGCAGTGCCTCTCAGCCCTGGTGCCCACAAGAACCACCTGGGGAGCTTTAAACCCCTAACTCACCCCTAACCTCAGGCCAATCAACTCAAAATGGGGGTGACTAGGACCCAGACTCTAGTTTTTAAAGCTCCCCAGGTGATCCCAAGGTGAGGAAACCAGTGCTCTAAGGGTCTCTCTGCCTCTGGTCCAAACTCTAACATCTACAGGGCTGGGGCAAGAGGAAAAATGGAAGCCTCCGGCTCATGGCCCAACCTGGCTCTGACTGACACCTGTGTGGCCACCCCAGCCTGTTCATACTCTGCAAATAGCCCCCAGTGGCTGCTTCTTTGCTTCTTGAGCCTAGAGTTCTGGGTAATATCTGCGGTCTGCCCTGGGGAGGACGGACTTGAGAGAGGCCCAGGCAGGTGCTGGAAGTGGGCTCAGGGCCATTTGGTAGGGAATTCTGGAACTCTGGGGAACCTGAGAAGTGGTCTAGAAGGTTAGCACAGGCCCCTGGCAGGCACAGCCCCTTGGCTTTGCAGAGTCCTTATCCCATAAAGAGGAGCATGGCCACAGGAGGGGCCCTCTCAAGCGCGGGGCCTAGGGCAGGGCCAGGTGCCCAGTCATTTAAAAAAGTCTCTGATTTCCAACACCACCTTGCCCTTCAATCCTGAGGTGGGGGTGAGGGGGAGCAGGAGCCTGAGACAGAGCGCACTCCCCTCCAGAGGCTGCACTGGGAGGTGGTGAAGAGTGGGCAGGGTCCTTCCCCTGCAGGTCCCTCCAGCAGGGAGTCCAGGCTGGTCTGAGCCGGGAAGCGCGGCTGGGCTGGGGAGAAGATGAGATTTAAACTAGATGTGATTCTCCAAGGGCGGTTAAAAGGAAAAAAATAAATAAATAAACTAGATGTGAGTTTGGTGTTTTAAAGGAGATCAGATTGAGTTTTAATAACCAAAAGGGACCAGAGAGTTATGGGATCTACTTGAGGGTGATTGCTTCATTCATTCACTCACTCAACAAATACGCATCGAGTGCTTCCTATGTGCCAGGTGCTGCTCCAGGCTCGGGGGAATGAACAGTGAACAAGGCAGAGCAAACCCTCACCATGGCGGGCAGGCAGAGGGGTGGGGAGGCGGGGCTGGGCAACAAATAAAAACCAATGTGCATGTCTGTCCATTGGCAACAAAGGCTTTGAGCAGGGGGTGTTTCTCAAATGATTTGGGCCAACTTTTTTTCTTTTTTTTTTGAGACAGAGTCTCACTCTGTTGCCCAAGCTAGAGTGC
The DNA here is from genome assembly GCF_000956105.1 of Propithecus coquereli. Taxonomy (NCBI): domain Eukaryota; kingdom Metazoa; phylum Chordata; class Mammalia; order Primates; family Indriidae; genus Propithecus; species Propithecus coquereli. Next base: position 2,303,984 of record NW_012147986.1, read on the forward strand.
AGTGGCGTCAGCCTAGCTCACAACAACCTCAAAGTCCTCGGCTCAAGTGATCCTCCTGCCTCAGCCTCCCGAGTAGCTGGGACTACATGTGCACGACACCACATCTGGCTAATTTTTTATTTTTTGTAGAGATGGGGTCTTGCTCTTGCTCAGGCTGGTCTCAAACTCCTGAGCTCAAGTGATCCTCCCACCTTGGCCTCCCAGAGTGCTAGGATTACAGGTGTGAGCCACTGCTCCTGGCCTGGGCCCACTTTTAAAATTTCTAATTTTGTCACGAACCAATACTTCTGTAAAATACAATTAAAATGACTTACTAGAAAGATTGGTATATACATTTATAAGCACCTATTCTCCATTTCTGTACTTAACTTGTCATGTACTTAACAGTTTGTGGGCTGGAACTGGCCTAAGGACCACATTTTGGGGGGCACTGCTTTAGAGAAAGGTGGCAGGATGGGGGGAGAGGCAGGAGAGGGTGACTATTTTATTAATGGGGTGGCAAATATAGCCTCTCTGAAGAGGGGGCATTTGAAGAAGACACCAGCAAAGGACGGTCAAGGGAGATTCAGCCCCATTTGGCTGAAGGCAGTGATTGGGAAGAAGAAAACCCTTTTCTGTCTGCCACCCCTGGAACCCAACTGCTCAATGTGGTGGTCCTACCAACTCCTTGGGGACTGTGGCTCTGCATGCTGCTGCATTCTGTTTCCCTGCTGGGAAACCTCCTGACCTCTTTGCCAGGCTGGCACCTGCCCCTCCTAGGATGACAGGCCAGGGACCACCTCCAGGCACCCCTGAGCCTCAGTTTCTCATCTTTAAAATGGTGACATGGCACACACCTGTAATCCCAGCTTCTAGGGAGGCTGAGGTGGGAGGATCACTGCTTGAGCCCAGGAGTTCAAATCCAGCCTGGGCAACATAAAAAGACCCCACCTCTAAAACATAAATAAATAAAATGGGGAAATAAAACCTGGCCATTGTGGAGATTACGTAAGAAAATCCATGTATGGGGCTTGGCATTGTGTCTGGCCCACACGAAATGTGAGTTATTCTTATTTATCGCTCTCTTCCTCTGTTCCTAGCTCTGAACTAGAGGAAGAGGAGACACAGATGTCATGATGTGTGCCCTCAGGAAGCTGAGGGTCTAGTAAGGGAATGCACTAACCCACTCCCAGAACACAGAGGGCACTTAGGTACACAGGGAGTGGCAGCAACAAGGGATGTGACTGATGAGTGACAAAGCATGTATAAGGTATTCTCCCATTCATCCCATTTTCGTGCAGTTCTGGGTGTAGCAAGGAGAGGTAAGTGTGGGCTGGTGCTGGGTTTGGGAGTATACTGAGCAGGTGGGCCCTGGGTGGGAGGAGAGGAGAAGTCAGAGGCAGACGGAGCAGGGGCTGGGACCTGGGGTGTTGGTTTCTTGGCCACATACGGGCTAGGCCAGGGATTCTCAACCGTGGCTGCACATTGGACGTACCAGGGCCGATGCCCAGGCCCCATCCCATACCCATTAAATCAGAATCTCTAGGGGAAGGGCTGAGGCATGAGGATTTTTGTAAAGCTCTGCAGGTGATTTCAGTGTGTTGTCAGCATTATAAACATCAATGTGGGAGTGAGAAGGCCTACCTCTCTGCTTCCCACCATCAGTCCCATGGTCCGTAGGGGGTTGCTTCATAAGGCCCAGCAAACATGGGACAAACTGACAGAGAGACAGGCTCAGAGCCCTCTGAACTTGTTCCTCCTCCTCCAGGAAGTTTCGGTTCCACCTCAGGGTTAAATCCAAAGTTACTGGTCCTTTTCCTCTTTTAGGAAACCATTCCTAGCTGACCCCACAGGGTGGTGGGGCCACTGCACATCCTGGGGCATCCCCCTGCCCTTGTCTCCTTAGTGGCCTCCCTGCAGGCTGCCATCTTTATACCCTGGAACTCAGTGGACACTTCGCCCCATGCCCCGCGCCCCTGATCTCTTGCTGGGCCACACTGTAGCCCATGGCGGCACACCAGGGCAGGGACATGGTTTCTGCTGGGCTGCCAGGACCAGAAAGGCATCTTTTAAAGGCTGCTTCCTGTGACTATGGGCACATACTTAACCTGGGATGAGGGGGACCTGTGTGTCTAGGATGGCTCTGGCTTTTGTAACCTGCAATAGGAAGGTACCATCTATTTTGTCGTTCCAGAGGAAGCCATCTGGGGCAGGGGTGGGCATGAGGCTGAGGATACTTGCTGAATGGTTAGAGTGGCTCTTATCCAAGCTAAGTGTCACCCTGTCAGTACTGGGACATGGCAGTTTGTCCTCAGCTTGAGAACATCCCACAGGCCAGCCATGGGAGGGGATCTCACCTTCCCTTCCTCTGTAGCCACAGCTCTTTCTTATGTCCTGCTCTGACCCTGGTACTCTGGTCATTCATTCAGGCAACACACAAATATCAAGCATTTGATACATGCCCAGCATTGCCAGGTACTGAAAAAAATAAGATGAATAAAAACCCATCTTGCAGCACGTGGCTCTCAGACACCAGCAGTGGGGTGTGGACCCGTTAGCAAGTGTTACAATATGGTATGTGTTTTTAGGAGAAACAATATAGTGGAGAAAACCTGAACTCAGACAACCCTGGATTTGGCTCTGGTTCCTTTAACTAGCCAGGTGAATTTGGGCAAGTTACTTAACTTCTCAGTGCCTCAGTCTCCCCATCAGTAAAATGGGGATCATACTAATGCCTCCTCCTAGGTTTGTTGTGATGACTCCGTGGGCTAACAATCATGGACTTAGTAAAGTGCCTGGCAGATACTGAAGTCTTTTAAGCGGCATGGTGATCACATCAGCTGGTCGGATTTGGTCATTTTTCCATAATCCAGCGATTCTCAGACATTACTGTGCATTAGCATCACCTGGAAGGAAAAATATATAGGTTGTGGGGTCTTCCCTAGAAATCTGATTTGGAAGCTCTGGGTTGTGGGTGGTGCAGGCATCTGTATTGTGCCAAGAACCCCAGCGGAGTTCTACATACAGGTGGTCTACAGACCATACCTTGGGAAACACTGCTTTAATCAAACACCAATCTTTCTTTTTTTTAAAAAAAGAAAAACAGGCTGGGTGCGATGGCTCACGCCTGTAATCCTAGCACTCTGGGAGGCCGAGGCGGGAGGATCATTTGAGTTCAGGAGTTCAAGACCAGCATGAGCAAGAGTGAGACCCTGTCTCTACTAAAAATACAAAGAAATTAGCTGGACAACTAAAAATATATAGAAAAAATTAGCCGGGCATGGTGGCGCGTGCCTGTAGTCCCAGCTACTCGGGAGGCTGAGGCAGAAGGATCACTTGAGCCCAGGAGTTTGAGGTTGCTGTGAGCCAGGCTGACGCCACGGCACTCTAGCCTGGGCAACAGAGCGAGACTCTGTCTTAAAAAAAAAAAAAAAAAAGCATGGTGACATGGTATATCAGGAGGGCTCTAAAACCAAGGAGACCTAAACTAACTGGGGCTATCCCTGTTTTCTGACATCAAGAGGAGCCTTTAGTGCGTGCCACCTGGAAGATTGGGGCCGTGTGGAGGGTTCTTCCGAGAGTTCCAAGAGAGAGCTCCCTCCAGGCTGCCTCCTGCTCTCGGGGCAGTTGTGCACAGGCTCCGCTGCACTCTGTCTTGTTCACTGTTCCTACATCTGGTGGCCCCTTCATCCTGCAGAGCCCTGCCAGTTCTGCGCAGTGGAGGAAAGGGCTTTGCCATTCTGCCTGCCCAGTCTGGTGAGTGGTCTTCTGATTTAAATGTGCAGACAGCTCAACCGATTGGGCACATAGAGATTAAGGAAGAGACTAGGAATGAGAATGGGCCCTGATCAAGCTCCATGTTTTCTCTGTCTGAATTAGGACCACACCTTGGTCCTCCTGGTATCCAGGGAAGAGGGTACAGATGGCAGTTGGCAGCAGGAGGAGAGGAGAGGAGAGGAGAGGCCTCGCAGAGAGTGCAGCAGACACTGAGAGAGCAGTTGGGCCGTGTCCTCGGTGGAGCACAGGGGTGAGGGTCTGTGAGCACCTGGTGCTGAAGCCCCTGGGTCCAAGAGAACCTTCGGCTTCCAGTCTCTACCAATCCTCACTACACCATGATTCCTGGTGTTGAATTTCCACATGACTGTGGCTCATTTTTTTAATCCTTTAGGAGTCCATCCATTATCTGAGGGCACCTGATGGAATCTCTCATCCTTTCCTCCACGAGAGCCCTGACAAAGACCGTTAGATAACTTAAATCGGAGAAGGACCAGCCCCCTCCCCAATATGCTTCCTGACACCTCCACTTGGTCTCACACTGATCCAAGACAAAACTTTCGACTATGCATTCTTGTCCCCTGTGAGCTCTTCTCCAGACGGCAGCCAGAGTGACCTCTGTAAAATGCCAGTCGTCTCACATCACTCTCCCCTTCAAGGCAATACCATGCTCTCTAAGCACTGCATGATCTGCCCCTACCTACTTACCCTACTACCTTCTAGCTCCAGCTACACTGGACTTCTGATGCTTCTAGAACATTCTATGCCAGGTTCCCCCGACCCCCCAGGTCTTCACAGTTACCGTCTGCCTTGACTTCTCGTCTTCTGGCTCCTCTTCTGCCTGTCTCTTCCCTGTCATTAAGATCAATGTCATCTCCTCAAAGAGGCCTCCTCTGAATACCCCAATGAAAGAATTCCTCCTGGTCTCTATCATGCTACTCCATTTTATCTCCTTCTTAACACTTATCACTTTTTTTTTTTTAATGGAGACAGGATCTTGCTCTGTCACCCAGGCTGGAACTCCTGGGCTCAAGCAGTCCTCCTGTCCCAGCCTTCTGAGTAGCTGCACCTGGCTAATTATTTAAATTTTTAGCAGCAGTGAGGTCTCACCATGTTGCCCTGGCTGGTCTCAAACTCCTGTGCTGAAGGGATCCTCCTGCTTTGGCCTCCCAAAGTGCTGGGATTACAGGCATGAGCCACCACTTATCACTTTTCGAAACGCTGTTTTATAGATGTAAGCTGCACGAGGGCAGGTGCCTGACCTGTTCTGTCCTATGCTCTATCCCCAGTGACTAGAGCAGTACCTGGTACACAATAGGCATTCGATAATATTTTTGAGCAAAATGTTGGGTAAATATACAAAGATTCCACAGAATTCTAACCATATACTCTTGAGCAAGTTAATTAACCTCTCTGAGGCTCAGTTTACTGAAATGGGGATAACGTTACCCATAAAGCCATCTTCTTCTAAAGATTAAATCAGCTAATGAACGTGCCTGCTTTCAAACTTGCGCAAACTATTTAATTTTTCTGCGCCTTGGTTTCCTTTTCTTTAAAGTGGAAATAATAAAGACCTATTGTATAATAGCATAATATAAAATATACTTGCAATGTGTAAACTAGTTGATAAAAAATTTTTTATAGGGAAATAAAAAATACGTTTGGTCTTTGTGGGTTCCTGGCACACAGCTCCTAAAACCCTTGGAATTTCCTGAGTGATAAGAGTATTTTTTGTCACTTATAACAAGGCCCTTTGGATTACAGCTGAATTTATGCTAATGAGGTGACTCAGGGTGGACCTCTAGATAGTTTCAGGCAGGGGCTGGTCCCAGATAGGCCAAACATGTGATTGGATGATGGAAACGTTTGGCCTCTCCCCAGGGAGAGGAAAGGAGGGGGCTGGAGATTGGATTATAAAAACTCCTGAAGGACCAGGCCCAGAAACTTTCTGGCTTGGTGACCACGTGGGAGTGCTGGGGCAGAGTGGGGCACTGGAGAGGACAGGGCAGCTCCACAGCCTCCCTCTTACCTTGCCCTATATTCCTCTCTTCCATTTGACTGTTCCTGACTTGCATCCTTTACAATAAACCAGCAAATGTAAGTAAGTGGCCAGGAGCGGTGGCTCATGCCTGTAATCCTAGCACTTTGGGAGGCCAAGGCGGGAGGATTGCTTGAGACCAGGAGTTCGAGACCAGCCTGAGCAAGAGTGAGACCCCGTCTCTACAAAAAAAAAAAAAATCAGAAAAATGAGCCAGGGTGTGTGGTATGGGCCCGTAGTCTTAGCTACTGAAGATGGCTTGAGCCCAGGAGTTTGAGGTTGCAGTGAGCTATAGTGATGCCACTGCACTCTACCCAGGTGACAGAGTGAGACTCTGTCTCAAAAACAAAAATGTAAGTGAAGCATTTTCCCGAGTTCTGTGGGTCATTCTAGTGAATTATCAAACCTGACAAGAGTGACGTGGGAACCCCCAAATTTAGGGACAGTCATTGAGAAGTACAGGTGGTTTCTGGGACTTGTGACTAGCATTTACTGTGGCACTGTCTTGTGGGACTAAGCCCTTAACTTGTAGGGTATGTGCTGACTTTGGGAATTAGTGTCAGAATTGAATTGTTGGACACGCAGTTGATGTCGGTGACTCAGAGCATTGGCTGCTGGTGGTGTTGGAGCAAACACACCATAAGTTTGGTGTCAGAAGAAAAACCTCACAGCTTTCCCACAAGGCTGTGGTGAGGACTAAACTAGTTAGACTATGTCAAGCCCTTAGAACAGGGCCTGGTGCATAGGAAGCTCTCAGTAAATGTTGGCTGAACGTTACTTATGCTATCTGCACGCTCCAGGCTTGGGGACAGAGAAGGGAGGGTGGGGAGCAACAATGAGTGCATGGAGGACTCGCTGAGGGCTCTCTGTGTGCCTAGCTGTGTGCCGGGCTCCCAGGCAGGCCTGAAGAGGAGGTGTGGCCTTCAAACACATTCTCGTCCTTGGGAGGGGCATGCTGGTGGGGGCCCACCACAACACACAGATGCACACCCACCCCACACACACAGTTTACAGGGCAAGCCATGTGGAAAAGGTCTCTTGGGAAGAGGTCAAGAAGCCTTAGGAAGGCTTCCTGGAGGAACAGGGGCTTGGGCTTGCCCTCCAGGGGCAGCTAAATGTAGGGCGTATGGGCAGGGATGGGCTTTACTCAGAGCAAGCAAAGGGCGGAGAAGGAGCTGCAGGTTTGGGCACCTGAGGTACACAGACAGCATAGTCTCAGGGGAGAGTTTAGGGCAAAACCAGGTGAGGAGAGTGTGGTTAGGACAAAGAGAAGGAGTCGGTATTGACTTTCGGCCCAGTCCTAGGGTTTGAGGGTGTCTCCCTGACTTCCCCAGGAGCTCTGGCCTGGCCCAGCCACTGCAGCCTCTGCTCCAGCGCTGGCCTGGCTTCCCAGCCCCCTGTGGAGCCCAGCGGGAGGGAGGGCCGCAGGGTCGTTTGGGAGCTCTCCAGAGGCAGCTGGAGGAAAACAAGTGCAGGTGGAGATGACCAGCCCGGCAGGACAGCCCAGCAGCTGCTCGCCAGCAGGCCTTGCTCCCTGCCTGCACCTCCTCCTCCTCTTGCCCCTTCTCACCTCTCCCTCCACCCTACTCTTGTTTTTCCCAGGAGGGACCTGCTCAGCCCTCAAGGGGACCGGGACATCAGGTGCATGGGACTGCCCCCTCCCAAGGGTTGGGCTGCACAGCACTCTGCTGTGGAACTTGAGGAGCTGGAGAATTCTGCTTCGGGAAGCAGCAGGGGACAAGGACACCCAGGGAGGGACAGGAGCAGCGCTACAAGAGAGAAAGCCCTGCCCTCACAGCCTCTGGCTCTCCAGAAGGACATCAGCACATTGCTGCAGACCGGTGCTTCCTCATTCCCCTCCCTCCTCTCTTAACTCATGAACCATGTTTAGGCAGCTGCGTGCAGTACATCTATTGACTGCCCTCATATGTGAGATTAAGCTACTAGAGCTGTAGCTAAACTGAGGGTCTCTGAGCTATTCTTTGACAAGCCCAAGGAAAGTCACCCAGTTTATAGGCAGCATAAAGATTCGAGATTGCTTGTCCAAAGCCCAGCTCTGGGACTTACTAGTAGTATGACCTTGGGCATAACCTCTTCTCATCTGTAAAATGGGATAATATGGGTAGCTACATCATATGGTTGTTGGGATGAATAAGTTGATTAACATATGTAAAGCATTTAGTGTCTGGCATATGTAAGTATTGTTATTATTCTTATGTTTGAGACAGGGTTTCATTCTGTCACCCAGGCTGGAGTGCAGTGGTGTCATCATAGCTCACAGCAACCTCAAACTCCTGGGCTCAAGCGATCTTCCTGCCTCAGCCTTCAGGCACATGCCACCACACTCAGCTAATTTATTCTATTTTTTGTAGAGATGGAGTCTCACTATGTTGCCCAGGCTGGTCTCAAACTCCTAGCCTCAAGCAATCCTCCTGCCTCAGACTCCTAAAGTGCTGGGATCACAGGTATGAGCCACCATGCCCAGCCTATTACTATTATTATTATTTCATAGCTCTAGTACCAGCTGGAAGTGTCTCCATTCACACAGGGTAGCTGCTTAGTTTATAAAAGTTTTTTTCTTTTGAGTTAAGCATACTATGATTAAAATGCCAGCCCTTCCCGGGTGAAGGGGGAATATGGAAGACTCCTCCTCTCCAACAAGAGAGATTGAGGCACACTGAGATGAAGGAAAGGTGATGGAGGGTGGGAAAGGGCCCGGATGGGGAAGTGAGAGGTCCCCAGCCCAATTCTATTATGTCTCATCTCTCCCCAGCAAGCCAACCCCACATCACCCCATCTTGCAGGTCCTCTTACAAGCCAATGTCTCCTAAGCCACTCCCTGTGTCTCGAGTACCCCTCCCCCAGTTTCTCTGGCCTTTTCCCATTTTCCACCCAAAGTGCCTGATGTATCCAGAAGCGCCCCCATTGGCATCTGCTGACTCTCTCTTGTCAGCACTGTATTTATTTGCTTGGGTTTACCCGTAGCTTTAAGTCTTTCCCTCATGCATGTCTGAACTTCTCCAAAGTTGGGTCTCATTGTAGAAGACCGGGGGCCTCTATCCCAAGGAGTTCCCAGGCTGCCAGGACCGGGCGGAGTGGCCTGGCCCCAGCCTCTTACCTGGGTCTCGGAGAGGTTCAGCTGGCGGGCCAGCTCGGTGCGCTCGCGGCCCACCACGTACTGGCAGCGCTGGAACTCCATCTCCAGGCGGTACAGCTGCTCAGCAGTGAATGACGTGCGGGTCCGCTTGGGCCGGTCCAGGTCCAGGCCCTTGGGCAGGACAATTTCCCGAATGGTCCCCTTAGCGTCTGCAGGGGCCATGAAGGGAGCCAGGTTAGTTCATTAGCTAAGGAGTTAGGTTACCAACTAGCATCTTAATAAGAAGCAGTGTAATCTAACAGGGAGTTCCTCTGGCCTGGGCCTGGCTGTGTGACCTCTGACGAGTTGCTTACCTTCTCTGGGCTCAGATTTCTCAATCTCACCCAATGCAGGATACTGTGTCTAATGAGTATATGTATGTGAATGGGCCTCAGCCATGATTCTGTTCCCTCAGCAGAGTAAGGAACAAATGGGAAAAAATATGCTGAGGCCTCAGCATATTTCTAACCCGTCTACAGACGGGTTAGAAAAGATGGGTTAGAATTGGGTGTGATCAATCAAGTAAGGCTCACTGGAGGAGACGACCTAAACCATGTCCGAAGCCGTGTGTGAGTGTGTGTGTGGCAGGGGGTGGGGGGGTGAGCGCTCTGCTGGAGTCCATGAGAAGGCTGGCTGGTGTGGGGCAGAGGACAGACTGGGGAGCTCAGTCCTCAGGAAGACCCCCACTGCCAGTGCATCAAGCTATTGGGGTGCCTTCTTGGGGGGGACTGGGCCACTCCCCATGTACCTATTCTTGAAGAGCAGGGCCACCTCCTGGGCTCTGGACTAACACCATCTACACACAGGGTCTCCAATACTTTGGAGCCCACTTAAGAGAGATTGAAAACATTACAGCCATGTTCACCACATATTCCCACTTAAAGAACTTCGTAACAACACAAAGTATTCAGCAAAAGTCAAATATGTTTGGGGCAGTAGTGATTATATATACATATACATCAGCTTTAGCAATGGGGTAGGGATGAACCATGTTTGAGCCACACACACTGAGGGCTTGAAATCTAGTTATTAGAACATTTTATGTTAAAAATTAAATTCTGGAAATATGCAGCATCATATCCTGTAGGATTTACAAAACCACTCCCAACAGATGAAGTCCATAATAATGAAGCGAAACTAACAGAAATTTACCACTGCGTGGGAAGCGCCTTGGCTATGGGAAGCTTACCAACTCCAGGCAGCCCCAGGAAGCAGAAGGAAGAAAGCACCTTCCGCAGTTGCAGGGATTCCAGCCCCCTGCAGGGGGTGCCCACAGCCGGAGTTTGCAATGTGGCCAGAAGCTCAGTGGCAGTGGCTGCTCACATTCTAGTCATAATAACAGTTGACGCTTCCACAATACTTGCTCTGTGCCACGCACTGTGGATTTGTTTCTTGTTTTTTTGTTTTATAACATTTTTTTATAGACAGGGTCTCACTCTGTCATCCAGTCTGGAATGCAGTGGTGTGATCATAGCTCACTGCAGCCTTGAATTCCTGGGCTCAAGTGATCCTCCTGCCTCAGCCTCCTAAATGGCTGTAACTACAGATGTCTGCCACTGAGCCCAGCTAATTTTTAAAAATTTTTTTTAGAGATGGGGTCTGACTATGTTCCCCAGGCTGGTCTCAAACTCCTGGCCTCAAGCGATTCTCCCTCCTCAGCCTCCCTAAGTGCTGGGATTACAGGTGTGAGTCACCAGCACCCAGCCAGCCACCATATTAAGCACTTTAACCTTTTCAGTGTCTCCATGAATTTGGAACTATTATTATCCCCATTTTACAGATGAGGAAATGGAGGAATGAATTTTCAGTAATTTATTCAAGGTCATACTGACAGTGTTCAATAAACTCTTGAAACACCCTCATTTTACCTTATGAATACTCTCTGTTGGCAATAATTAACAATTCAATCGATAGATTATAATGAAGAGGACTTTGGTCATGAGTAAACAAATGGAATCTTCTGGATGGGCTTGTCATTCCTGGGAGAACATAATGAAAGGAGCTGCATTTGGGATGTGCTATCTGCCTGGAGGATCCTTGTGATCAGCAGGGATGGTTGGTCCTCCTTGGAGAGTCCCAGAGCTAGAGGTTAACCTGAGCCCCTCCTTCCCTCCAAAGCCCACCCCAGGAGACTGACTCTTCCCCTGCCAGTGCCAGTTCACACTCCCCCTCTGGGGAATGCTCTGGCTCCTCTTGGGTTCCTGGCTTGGAGTCCTAGCCCAGGTCTCAGAGGTTCCCAAGCACGTTCATGTTCACAATCAACCTCAGGGAGAAGGTGGATCTAAGTGGGGGCTGCAATCGCTGCTCAGAGGTGGCCCTCCTTCCCATCCCAGGCCAGGTCTGGCCAGGGCGCTGGGCAGAGCACATGGGACAGATATGGGCCCTGCTCTTGAAGTGTTGTAGGAACACAGGCCTCTTGGGACATCTCAAGCTCTCAGCTCCAATTCTTTCCCCATTCCAAAAAGATAGGATAATATTTGTGACCCCCTCGTGACTGGGTCAGTCCACTTTGGTTGGGCTCCACCATTTCCAATTGTGAGATCACAATACCCCAAGTGAATCCATCTCTGAAAACATTGGTTTTATTAAACATGTCCTGGGGGTATGGCTAGGAGGAAGGGTGCTGTCACATCTGTTGCTGGAAGCTTCATACCCTGCCCCTGAGTCAGCCTCCCGGAGACCACCCTGAGCTCTTGAGCCTGAGCCCCTGACTGTGAGGTCACACCATACACGGGTCCACCCTTTGCTCTTTGCATAAGAGCTCAAGTGAGCATTGCCACCTCAGGGAGCAGCCAAGGTCAGCCGTCTCCCTCAGGGTCAGGGGAGGCAAGAACCATACTAGAAAGGCAACCTCAGACTTGCCACCCCATAGCAAAGCATGCCATACAAACAAGTACCTGAAAAGATGTTCAACATCACTGGCCACTAGGGAAAAGCAAATTAAAGCCGCATTGAGAAACGCCTATTAGAATAACTAAACTAAAAAGTACCGAGAATGCCAAAGTTTGGTGAGGATGCAGAGAAACTGGATCTCTCATACACTGAGAGTGGGAATGGAAAATGGTACAGCCACTCTGGGAACCAGCCTGGAGATGTCTTAAACAGTTAGATAGATACTTACCACACAATGCAGTGACTGAACTCCTGGGCGCTCATGCTAGAGAAATGAAATCGTACGTTCACACAAAAACCTGTACACAAATGTTTATAGCAGCTTTATTTGTAAAAGCCCCCAAATGGAAACAAATAGGATGTCCTTCAATAGGAGAATGGTTAAACAAACTGTGGTACAACCATACCCTGCACTACAACTGAGCACTAAAAAGGAATAACTATTGATACACACAACAATTTATTCAGGGAAGTATACTGAATGAAAAATGCCAGTCCCCGAAAGTTATGTATCGTATGATTCCATGTATATACCATCAAAATCATAAAATTACAGAGGCGGAGAAACAGATCAGTTGTTGCCAGGGTTTGGGGATGGAGGAAGGACCTGACTATAAATGGGTAGCATGAGGAAGTTCCTTTGTGGTGACACAACAGTTCTGTATCTTGATTATGGTGGTGGTTAAATGGATTTATAAATGTGATTAAATGTCACAGTGCTATATACAAAGACCAAAAAATGAGTCTAAGGAAAAATGGGTGAAATCTGAAGAAGGTCTGTAGTCAAGTTAATTATTTTGTGCCAATGTCAATTTCCTGGTTTTGGCTGGGTGAGGTGGCTCACGCCTGTAATCCTAGCACTCTGGGAGGCCGAGGCAGGAGGATTGCTTGAGGTCAGGAGTTCCAGACCAGCCTGAGCAAGACCAAGACCCCTGTCTCTACAAAAAATAGAAAAATTAGGTGGGCGTCGTGGTGTGCACCTGTAATCTCAGCTACTCAGGAGGCTGAGGCAGGAGAATCGCTTCAGCGGAGTTTGACGTTGCTTTGAGGTAGGCTGATGCCACGGCACTCTAGCCCAGGTGACAGAGCAAGACTCCATCTCAAAAAAAGAAAAAAGAAAAGATTTCTGGTTTAGAGACTGTGCTATAGATATGTAAGATGCCACCATTGGGAGAAGCTGGGTGATGGATACACAGGAACTCTGTACTATTTTTATAACTTCTTGTGAGTCTATAATTGTTTCAAAATAAAAAGTTAACAACAACAACAAAAACATGCCATAAAGCTGGAGTGATGTGTTGTCACAGAAATTGACAAATCCATATACAATAGTGTTTCCCCAAAGTGCTCCTACATTCCACTTGTGGTTTCTAAGATGATTTTATTTATTTATTTTTTTTGAGACAAAGTCTGGCTCTGTTGCCCTGGCTAGAGTGCCGTGGCATCAGCCTAGCTCACAGCAACCTCAAACTCCTGGGCTCAAGCAATCCTCCTGCCTCAGCCTCCCGAGTAGCTGGGACTACAGGCATGCGCCACCATGCCTGGCTAATTTTTTCTACATATTTTTAGTTGTCCAATTAATTTCTTTCTAATTTTAGTAGAGACGGGGTCTCGCTCTTGCTCAGGCTGGTTTCGAACTCCTGAGCTCAAACAATCCGCCTGCCTCGGCCTCCCAGAGTGCTAGGATTACAGGCGTGAGCCACCGCGCCCGGCTATGATTTTAAATGGTACATAAATAAACATTTGTCATTTCAAAAGTTATGTACTTATTTTAATATTTACTAGAAAAAATTTTAAACCCATGATTTTACATGCTTAGGATGAGGCTAAAGTGGGTATCTAATTTTAAAATGCATTATGCTAAAATATTAAGTAAAATGGAATATAACAGAAATGAAGATGGTATGCAAATGACTGAATATTGAGAAATAACAGAATGAAGACTACACTAATGGACACATGTATGTGCAATGACAGAGTTTAGGATAAAGGGGCATTCTAGATGGGAAAAGATTGGTCTAGGTAAGTAGATTAGTGACCATAAATTACCTGTTTGGAATAAAATTAAGTTAAATTACTTTCTCACACCATAAATAACAATAAATTTCAAATAGATTAAAGAGCAAATCCTAGATGTTAAAATAATAAAGGCATTACAAGAAAACATAGAAGGATATTTTTAGAATCCTAGGCTTGAGAGGAACTTTCTAAGCAAAATACTAAACTGGAGGCTGTGAAGGAAACAAAAGATGTATTTGACTATATTAAAGCTGTAACTGCCTAGTTACCAAAAATAAATAAATAAATAAAGCTAAAAACTTGTATGACAAAAGCACCAAAACCAAGGTAAAGTACAAGAAAGATTTGAAGAAAATATTTTTAAAGGAGCGAAGAAATAATATTCAGAATATATAAAATGCAATTATAAATAAATAAATTTTTAAAAAGGGAAATAGTCTAATAAAAAATGGTGAAGTAATTAATCTGGGTCATTCACAGAAAAAGACATCTAAATGGCCAATAAATGTATAAAAAGATGAGCACAGCTTCACAGTAACCAGGATAAGGCAAGTTCAAGCAACAATGGAAAGCCCATTATCTCCCATAAGATTGGAAAGGCATTATTCAGGATTAGAAAACAATGACACAGATAGGGAAATCATACTACCATACATTGTTAATAGAACCATACATGATTACAACCTTTTAAATCTGTGTTTCTCAAGATTAAAGATGCACACAACTTTTGCTCCAGGGATTTTATTTTAGTAAATATTTGTGATAGAGAAACACAGACTCATGTGCTCCAAAGTATATATAACAACAATGTTTGTTGCAGCACTGCTCAAAATATTGAAAATTTGAAAGCATCTTCGATGGTCCTCACAAAGGAAGTGTCTGAAGAAATTATGGTACATTCATCCTATAAAATGCCATGTAGCAATTAAAAAGAAATGAGGCAATATCTATATGAACTGACATTAAGTTCATGAAAGTAAGTTATAGAATAACTAAACTGTACATATTCAACATATGTTTAATATGCACCTAAGTGCCAAATACTATTCTAGGGTCTTGAAATACAGAAATGAGCAAAATAGAAAAGGTGTGCTCCTGTAGACCTTGTACTGGGGAGGGAGACAGGTAATTTAAAAAGATGTAATGATGAATGCTGGGAAGACAATCAAACAAGATAAGGGGATATTACTGTCCCTCCCCTAAATAAGCAAAACCCAATAATCACTGTGTGCATGTGTGTGTTGCTGCACCCCTTTCTCCCTGCTGTGATGATCCTGGACATAGGGCTTTAGGGGTGTATTGGGAGAGGTTTGTCACTTCATTTCTGACCTAGCACCAGGTAGTCAGTCCCTCTGTACAACAACCTGCTAAGGTGCTGACTTTTAAGTGTGTAAAATCCTTCCTGTCCCAACTTACAAATATAATGTGATTACTATAAAATTTCCTTATGAAAAATGTGTTCCCCCATTGATTAGAAAAATTGAAAATGGAAGAATAGTTAAGAAAAATGTTAAAGAATGAGGAGTGAATACTTGTGTTACAGACAGGGTTATTAAAGACATGGCTTTTGGACAATTAGCTCATTATTTGGAATAAAGTAATTTATCTCACACTGCATGCAAAAATAAACAGAAGATAGATTAAAAATTTAAATGTAAAAAAGAAAGCTCTAGAAATCGAAGAAAAATATAGAATAATTTTTTAAAATAAAATAAATGACAGATTTGAGTACCTAAAAATCAAAGCTTCTGCAGGGTGAAAGAAGACAGTTAAAGGACAAATGACAAACTGGGAGAAAATATTCATAATGCATAATAGCATCCTATTGTCTGGTATACACATAGCCTCTGTAGACCAGTGAGTAAAGTCGAGCAGTCCAGTGGGAAACTGAACAAATTATTCAGACAAGAAGAAATACAAGTGGCTAATAAACTCAAGCTCAGAGAGAATCAGGGAAATGAAAGTTAGAATAGCAATGAGATAACTTTTTTGGGGGAGATGCCATATTTTTATCTATCAGACTGGGAAAATTGTGCTGGCAAAGGTGAGTGGAATTAGGGTCTCTCAAGCTCTGTTATTAAGAATATAAACTGGTACAACATAAGTTTTTTGCAGGGCAATTTCATAATGCCTACCTAAATTAAAAATGCATAGTTTCTTTTTCCCAGAATTTTTATAGAGTTTTCTATCCCAGAGAAATATTGGCATACACGGGGGGGGGAGGGGGAGGAGGGCGGCGAGAAAAAACTGAATGTTTAACAACAGGAAAATGGTTGGTGAAATCACAGTACAGTCATGCCTTCTGGCTACTATGTAGACTAACAAACATGAGGTCCATCTCCAGGTACCAACCTGGATGAATGTTCATTATATACTGATAAGTGAAAACAGCAAGTGTGTATAAACCCATTTTTATAAAAAAGCAAAAAAGTAACACTAAACTCTGTGTGTGTGTTTGTACCCTTATTAGGACCAAGTCTGACAGGATAAGCACCTCCACTCTCCTGTTGCCTCTGGGAATGGAAACTGTGAAGAAAGATTTCTCCCGTCTTTGTGTACTTCTTTATTATTTGTTTTGCTGTAAAGACGATGTAATAAAATTTTTTTCTAAGAAAAAATTTTTAATACATATATATATAACATTTAAACATTGGATGGAGATTTCTCTAATTAGGAGCTAAAATCTAGAAGCCCAAAAGAAAACAACCACTAGATGTAATTACAGTTTAAATTTCAGTTCAGAAAACAAAAATCTCAGAAGCAAAATTTAAAAAAAAGAAAAACTGAGGGATGTTTGTAACACATGTCACAGAAAAAGGGCTGATTTCCTTAGTATATAAATAGCACTTACAACTGTAAGAAAACAGTAAGCAATCTAATAGAGAAATGGCTAAATATACGAATAAGTAATTCACAGAAGAGAAAATTAAAATGAAGAATAAATATATGAAAACATGCTTAATCTCACCAGCAATTAAAAATGCCAATAAAAGTAAGTTTTTCTCAATTGAAAAAATTTCACTCTAAAATATTGAATATATCCTTGGTTGGTAGGTTGTGGAGAAATGGCACATTTATATATGATTTCTGAGAGTATTAATTAGTACAACATTTTTAGCTTAAAATTTGGAAATACTCATCATAACTTTAAGTGTATCTACTTAGATTTTAAAAGTTCACTTCTAGGAATTTATCCTGTAATTGTACTCATACCATGTACATGTACATGTAAAATGATCCTTATTTTAAACATTATGACAAATTTCAAACGTATACAAAATTAGAGAGAATAGTATAATGAGCTCAGATATAACTATCCCTCAACTTCAACTATCATAAACTCAGGAACAATCTTATTTCTTCTATGCTGCCATAATTTTTAGCAAATCTGAGACATCATATTATTTTACCCATAAATATTTTAATATGTAGCTGTAAAAAAAAAAGACTCCTTTAAAAAACTTACCTTCTATTAATACTATTATCACAACAAAAAATTGACAATGATTCCTTAACATAATAAAATATCTCACCTGTTTTTACATTTTTCAAATTCTCTAATAAATGATTTTTTCCTTTTTTTAGACATAGGGTCTTGCTCAGCCAGGCTGGGGTGCAGTGGCAGGATCATAGCTCACTGCAGCCTCAAACTTCTGGGCTCAAGTGATCCTCCTGCCTCAGCCTCCTGAGTAGCTGGGACTACAGGTGTGTGCCACCACACTTGGCTAATTTTTCTTATTTTTTGTAGAGACGTTGTCTCACTATGTTGACCAGACTGTTCTCAAACTACTGGCCTCAAGAGATCCTTCCTTCTTAGTCTCCCAAAGTGCTGGGATTACAGGAGTGAGCTACCATGCCTAGGCCATAAATGAGATTTAAAAAAATCATTTGTTCTTGGCCGGGCGCGGTGGCTCACGCCTGTAATCCTAGCACTCTGGGAGGCCGAGACGGGTGGATCGCTCAAGGTCAGGAGTTCCAGACCAGCCTGAGCAAGAGTGAGACCCCATCTCTATTAAAAAATAGAAAGAAATTATCTGGACAACTAAAAAAATATATATATATATAGAAAAAATTAGCTGGGCATGGTGGCGCATGCCTGTAGTCCCAGCTACAGGAGGCTGAGG
>NW_012147986.1:2322455-2365603 GCF_000956105.1 Propithecus coquereli
CTTGAGCCCAGGAGTTTGAGGTTGCTGTGAGCTAGGCTGACATCATGGCATTCTAGCCCAGGTAACAGAGCTAGACTGTCTAAAAAAAAAAAAAAAATCCCACTTTTGTAATATATAACTTACATATTTATGTTTTCTAATTATTAGGTGAATTTTGGGAGGTAAATCTTGAGAGTGGAAGTGCATTATGTAGGAGAAATGGGGATCTTTCTACTTTTACATGACATAGCAAAACAGTATGAATTGCTTTTATAATTAAAAAGATATTTTGGCCAGGCGTGATGGTTCATGCCTGTAATCCTAGGCCAAGGCAGGAGGATCACTTGAGGCCGGGCGTTTGAGACCAGCCTTAGCAACATAGCGAACTCTGGTCTCTACAAAAAATAACAAAATTAGCTGGGCATGGTGGTATGCACCTGTAGTCGCAGCTACTATGGAGGCTGAGACAGGAGAATCCCTTGAGCCCAGGAGTTTGAGGTTACAGTAAGCTATGAAGCCACCATTGCACTCTAGCCTGGTTAACAGAGTGAGATTTTGCCATAAATAAATACATTTTATACTACAGAAAACGAAAGATATCCTAAGCAAGATTAAAAGATAAATTATAAACTAGAAAATTTGCAATATATATTGACAGCAATGAGATACTCTCTGTAATAAATAGAGTTTCTACAATACAATAAGGAAGGGGATATTTGAAATTTAAACTGTTCAAAGGAAATGAATCAGTAGATAGCAGAAGAAATACAACTGGCCAGTAAACATGAAAATATGCTCAACTTCACTAACAATCAAAGAAGTAGAAATTAAAATGCCAGTGAGGCACTTTTTATCACCGACGGAAGTGAAAAGATACGTAATGTCCAGTGTGGGGAGAGGGCAAAGGTGGGGATATAAATCACTAAACTTTTTCCATTGAATAATTTGACAATATCTATCCACATGTAAAGTGTGAACTGTGCTGGCAAGATTTGGAGAAATAAGTACTTTCAGGCATTGCTGATGGGAGTATAAATTGCTACCATCTCATGGAGGGCAATTTGGCATTATCTTCCAAATTTCTAACACAGATACCATTTGACCCAGTAACCCACTTTTAGAAACTTCTCTGACAGATGTACGTACACATGTGGAAATGACTAAGGAACAAATTTATTTATTGCAACATTATATATAGTAGCAACAGATAAGAAAAAACTAAATGTCCACCAAGGGGGCACCAGTCATATAACATACATTAAGGTCCCTCTGGTTCATATAAATGAAATACTATGCAATTATAAAAAATAAAAAGTTCTTCACATTCCAAGAAATATTGGAAGAAAAAATTAATAGATCCGCACTGACTTGCATAAGCATAAACAGTATCCAGCAGGACATATTAGAAAGTGATTAAAGTAGCTGCCTGTGAACCAGGTGGGAAGAGGGAGAGGGGTACAGGGATGGAGAGGTTTTTTCACTGTATTTTTTTTGTTTGTTTTTTGTTTTTTTGAGACAGAGTCTCACTCTTTTGCCAGAGCTAGAGTGCCATGGCGTCAGCCTAGCTCACAGCAACTTTAAATTCCTGAGCTCAAGCAATCCTTCTGCCTCAGCCTCCCAAGTAGCTGGGACTACAGGCATGTGCCACCATGCCCGGCTAATTTTTTCTATTTTTTAGTTGTTTGGCTAATTTATCTCTATTTATAGTAGATAGGGGATCTCGCTCTTGCTCAGGCTGATCTCCAACTCCTGAGCTCATGCAATCCTCCCGCCTCGGCCTCCCAGAGTGCTAGGATTACAGGCGTGAACCACCGCGCGCGGCCTCACTGTATACTTTTTAAAAAGAGCGGGGCCTGTGCCTGTAATCCCAGAGAGATGCCATCTGTTGATGTTTGGGGGAAAAAAAGACGTTCTGATGAATTAATTCCCTATTTTACAATTAAGTGAAAAGAAAAACGTTACAATTGTGTGTGTAAATCTTTTGAAGTAGGAATTACAGTGCTAGAAATTTATCCCACAGAAACACTCAAAGAAGGGCGCAAAGACCCTTGCCTTGGGAGTTTACTTCACAGTATTTATATTAAGGAAAAACAACCCCAACCTACCTTGAGAGGCTAGGGGAAGGAGGCTTTCCCCAACCAAAGGAAACTCTACAGTTAAGGGACAGTGTGAACTGGTTCAGCTGAAAAGATGATCACTAAAGATTAAATTTTTAAAAAAGATGAACTGCAAAACAGCCTATGTAATGTGAGTATGCCTTTGTATATGTTTGTATAGGAGCTGGGAAAAATCGCCTGGAAGGTCACACCGGCAGTGGTATCGCGGCCTGTTTCCGAAAGCCTTCCCCGGCTCCCAGGGTGTGTGCGCGCGCGTTTTTCTTTTCTTTTCTTATTTTAACGAGTGCGTATTACTTTTTTGAATTAAATCCTCCGACTGTCTACATTGTAAGCGTGGCCAGGTGGGATCCTCTGCCCCGCCCTGGCTCTCCGCAGCTCCAGGGATGGGACGGCCCGAGGGAGCGGGGAGCCTCCAAAAGTCAACGCTTCCAGCAAAATGCTAAAGAAACCGTGGCTTCAATTGCCCCGTTATTTTTAGCTCCAGCCGCGGGCTGCAGGCGTGTGAGTTGGGAGGGGCAGGGGTGCAGATTTATCGAGTTATTTCTGTCTAGCCGCTGGCTGGCTTTGTGGTGGAACCTCACGCCCAGCAGCCTCGGAAAGCCGGGAGACTTACTCTTGACCTTGCGAGCGGCCCTGTGCTTCCTACGACCTCCTGCTCCAGCCCGGCCCGGCCTCTAAGCGGCCTTCCCGCCCCGGCTATCCAGCTACCGGTAAAAAACAAACAACAACAAAATTGAGGTTTTTCAGGTTTTGTATTTCAGTGGTTCCCAAAGTTGCGGATTGCACAAACGAAATTCCAAAAATATGATGTTTTCAACTGTATATTTTAATAACGATTCTACGTTCTGCCATCATCACCGCCTCCTATAAGAAGGTCAGTGTAACGTCAAAAAATGAGTTAAACTCGGAAGATATGCTCCTCCCGGAGAAGGGCGTTGCTCGCCTCATACCTACGGAAAAACGCGATGTCGACGATATTTGTCTCATTTCTTTCATTCGACAAATATTTACTGAGTGCCTACTATGTGCTAAGAACGTATCTGTGGAGATTGCGTGGATTTACCTGGCGCGGAGATCACTTCCTACGTGGTTCCCGCGCGGCAATGAGGGAACCAGGCCTCCGGCTCTCGCCTGGCTTGATCTCAGCGCCCAAGACTCTACCCCGCCGCCCTTGGCCCCGCTTCGCTTCGGGAGCCGGTCAGGGTCCGCGGTAGTTCCTGGGAAGCTGCGTGCGGGCAGCCTCAGCCATAATCAGTGTGGCACACAGTAGGTGCGCATTGACGTTTGTGGAATGAGTCGAAATGCAAGAAAAGCCAAGGGCATGGGAGAGACGGTTCAAGGGGGAGCCGTAGCCTTTTCAGCAGGCCCCCACTAGGACCTTACAGCGCGCCTCTCCTGCCGCCGCACGCAGGCCCGGCTTTCCTGGGGCCGCCCATTCCTCGGCGGTGAAGGCCAGAGCCAGGCCTGGCGCGGGCCACCTCTGTCCACAGTGCTGGATGCCACCCGGGGGCATACCGGGCGTCTGCCCGCAGCGACAGAACAGTCCGGGAGGCCGGAAACCCCAACTGCCCTCCCAGATGAAGGTGTGGGGAAGAGCCAGGAGCCTAGACCACCCTGGATCCCAGGGATTCGTGAGCAGTCTCACTCGGCCTCCATGTAATCTATCAGAGCATCTCAAATTGGCGTACTGAACCGGGAGACGCACGGCCAGGTAAATCGCCACGGGGTTCCCAAGAAGAGTAAGATCAATCGTTATTTTATATTAAACAAAGAAGAAACAGACAAAATTCATATGCTCCTCCTCTCCTGCGTTAAAATAGAAATCAAAGAAATTTAGTGAACAAGGAGGGAGCTTGGGGCCAGAGAGGTCACTGGGGAAATGGCGTCCAGGCCAACGTGAGACATAGACGCGCTCTCTCCCTACAGGTGGTGCGCAAAGACTTGAGTCCGGCGCGGTGACTGGCCCCAGGACGCACGCCGCTGCCCTCTCCTCCCTTTCCCACAGCCCCAGGTACCCACTCACTGGAAGGATTTGGTCTTCTTGCCCCGCGGAGTCACCCCGGGGCCTCCTGGGAGTCCGTCCCTGAGGACGTGTGTGTGTGAGGGGGATGAGGTGGTGGTTCCACGGGCTCCTGGGTCCACGCGACCACGCTGGGGACAGAAACAGCGTGAGAAGGGAAGGGGAGCCGTCTAACCCTTCCGCACGGCTCCCTGATAATGAAAACTGGGCGTACAAGACACAACAAGACGACACAGGGTTGCCGGTCTGCTTCCGTGAGGGGGTGCGTGGTGGTGGGGATGGGTATATAAACGGAAAAAACAAAAGACCCAAATGAGAGGGCCGGACATACGCTGGCGATGGGAATGTGGGTCTCCTGTCCAAACTAAAGGAAAAGGAAAAATACAACATGAAACCAAGCAAACCCAAGAAAATAAAAAAAGAAACCTAATACCCTCCACAGACCCTAAAACTAAAAAATAATAAAAACAAATTATCAAAATCCCAAAGCGTGGTTTCCTGCCGGAGCCATTTAAACCTCTCCGCCTCTGCCTGGGGGTGCTGGTCCTGGGCTATCCGTTCTATTAACAGGGTCCGATATCGAGACGAAGGCCCCATTGTCCTTGTTAAACGCCTGCCCGGCAGGGCTAGGCCTGCGGCCTGGACCCAGCCTCCCAGAGGCTGCTGGAAATCCAAGCAGAAAGCCAGCGGACGCCGGCGGCGATGAGCCCAGATCCGGCTGCTGGCGGGGGCGTCTGTCGCCGCAGTAAGCTCGAAGCCAGAGCCCCCAAGCCGCGGCCCCTTGTGTGGCTTCTCCAGACGCGTCTCGGGGAGCGAGGACCCCGCCGGGTGCACGCCATTGTGCTTGTGTACGTGTTCGGACGTGCGTGTTTCTGGATCGCGGGTCCCGACTGCCCGCGGATTCTCCGAGGGGCCAGACACCGCTCAGGTCCAGCCCGACGCCCACTGCGGGAATTGCCCAGCCCGAGCCAGAGTCCCGGCCTTGTCTTCTCACGGCCCCTCACGGCCCGCAGCCATCAGCGCATCGGTCAAGCTCCCAGGTGAAAGAGTTTTCACTGGTGAGGGGAGGTAGGCGCAGGGAGTCACTCCTGCAAGGCCCGCGCAGTTCTGCCCTCCCGCTCCCAGGCACAGGGGTGCGGAGGGTGCATCTCGAATGGGGTTTCGAGGCCCGCAGGGGCGTCGCCCAGCCCCGAGTGGCCGCTTTGGGTGACAGGGAAGCGAGCCGCGCATTGTCCGTAAAAGTTGCTGGGTCGGGTCACTCTGACGGACAGACATTCCAGGCTGTATCAATATTGTTGAATTTGTGCCCCGATTAATTTGGGAAACACGTCGTCACGTCTGTGTGGAGGTGCGAGCGTGGATTTCGTAGAGAGTTTGGGTCCGAGTTGTCCACCTCTTCTGTCTGCCGGGATCCCGGCTCCACCGAAAAGGCCATTGCGTGGACACGGCACTATGCTTAGAGGCGGCCTGTTCCTTTGGTTGCCTCCAGCCTGCGGTTGGCGCGCCCTTTCCAAACATAAAACAAAAGGATTTTCCTATCCCCACCCATCACTGGCCAAAGGCTTGTGCTAGCGGAAGTGGGGGGAGGCCTTCTCCGAATTATGGTTTGGGTGGAAGCCTCGCTGTATGGGCGGTGAGGTGTGCCGGATGCCTATTGTGGGATTGTGGGTCCACGCCGGTCATCTCCGTAGCTGTTTGTGGCTGTGTGTGAAGTGAAGTAGCCTCGTTTTGAGGGTATGCAGCATGCTGGCCTCCCTGGCTCCCTACCCTGTATTCGCAGAGGCAGCTAGAAGCCTGAGCCCTTGGCTGAGGAAGGGTCCCACCAAGGAGATTGGGGAAGGCCACACTGTGTGGTCTGCACGGTGGTGCCAGTTTTTTTTTTTTCATCAGTGGGTGTTCACCTTCCAACACAGCTCAGCCCCTAGGCCCAGAGCCAGCAGGAAGCGGGGAAGGGTGAGTTGGAAGAGGCCTCTGACAACCAAGGTCCACTGCTCCTCCCGCCAAAAGTGGTTTGTGAGTCACCTCAGAGCTACCCCCTTCCTTTCCTCCTTCAACAAATATTTATGGAGATCCTGCTGGGTTGTTTGCAATTTTACAGACCTCATCTCTGATCTTTAGCAAGCCCTTCAGGTAAGGCCTATGGGTCCCTTGTACAGACAAGGAAACAGAGACAAAGAAACTGGTTCTGGTTTAAAAGGCTATAGGGCCATTATTCTAAACCAACTTTGCTGAACTCCGGAGCCCATCCTCTCCCCCTAATCACCTGTGTCAAAGTACTCCCTCAACAGATCTGCTCCCTTGGGGTAGGCCCTCTGTTGAGAGTGGAGAATGAAAAGGAGGCTGAAAGGACACAGAGGGAGTGGGGCAGTTTCTCAGAAAGGCCTCACCCCATCATCAACACGGGGCTGCAAGGGCAAATGCCTCCTTTCGACCTTTTAGTGACTTCCTTCCAAGGTACTTTGGGAGGATGTGTTCTCAGAGGTCAAGGGCAAAATGTACTAAGGCCCTCTGGGAGGAGGGACATTCATTCTGGGCCCAAGGCACAGCACACTTCACAGGACTTTCCTTCACCAGTGCCAAACTTGTTTCATTGATCAGAGCCTCTGCCCTGAGCCATGGTGGGGCTGCAAGTGACGCAGGTGACCTAGCTAGGAGAGATTAGTGGTAAATGATGTCCTGAGCATTTCAGACCTGTAATAACCTCTTCATCATTAAATAGGGAAGGGCAGACGGATTTACAAGGATGCCCCATTTGTCATTTATTTCTGTTAGGTACATAAATATATCCCCTATACTTTATATCTAATATTTCTATTATATTTTTACAAATGTAATGGCATTGGGGTGTGTGTGTATACATTTATAAAAGTACACCCCTTAAAGATGCACACAGGCTGCCCCATAGAGAGTGGGAGTCCATCTCTGCCTGGCTGTGGATTGCTCCCAGCTTGGGTGGCCCCACCTCACAGGGTGGCTCCCACTTTCTATGAGTTTACACCTAGGGGCTATTTAATTGACATCTGTACACAAAATTTATTTGTTCTACATACAAGGTTAGTGGAGTGGAGGGGGTGGTAGGTGAGCACAGAACTCACAATTGTCCTGGCAGAAGGAAATGTCCACCTACAGGTGGAATTTGAGGTGATGAGTGTCACAGGCAGGGACTTTTGAGGTCTTAGCCTGGGAGTGTGTGGGCACAGGAGACTGATTTCTCCATCTCTGGAAACCTTACATATTTCCTTAAGGAAACCACGCTGGCTGCTTACCCTTTGCACCTAGGACGGCCCACAATCTAAAGAATGAAATCTAATTTAATCCCAGGTGCCCAACAGGTCCGCGCACCTGCTGGAATTCCTGGTAGTGTAACTGCCTTCGCAGCCAACTATGGGTGGCAGTAAACACCTATACTCTCAGTGACAACATCTGGTGCCAGAAGTGTTTCCCGAGGCTAGGGTCCCTGTGTCTGTGTTCAAGACAGTCATCACTTTCATATTGGGCTGCCTCCATGGTCTACTCCAGCCATGTCGCCATACCCAGAGCCACCCACACCCAGCCACTGCAGAGAGATTGTGCCCAAGCCGCCCAAGGTATCCCAGTCAGCTTGTGGGAGCCGAGTCAGAGCAGACAGATTCGGGATCCCCGCCCTGGAGCAACCAAGAGCTGGTTCCCTTTCCCCAGGCGCAGGCTGAGGAAATCAGCTCTGGCCCGCCGCCTCCAGAGGCCCCGCGGCTCTCCGGACAGGCGCTTGTGAAGAAGAGGCTGGAAAGAGGCAGCGGGAGGGAGCTGAAGAAGGAGCCGGGGCGAGCCGTTACCGCCAGTGGGCTCTTCTGGCGCTGGGTCTCCGGGTGAGGGGGCTTCGGGATGGCGGGGGCAACAGACTTCGGGCCTTGGCCTGGGGTTGAGCTGAGGGCAAGACCCCGGAGTCCTCTTTCTACTCCCTTCTTGCCGGGCGAGGCCTGGATCAAGTGAAAGCTGAGCCTTCGGCTTGGCGTGAGGCTGGTGTTGGGGGCCTGGGGAGCCTTGGCCTCGCGGCGAAGCCAGGCAGAGCTGGGTAGTCGGACGCAGTCCAGATCGAGGGGACTTGCAGGGAGAGGGTGCTGGGAAGGTTCGTTCGGCGGAGAAAGATGGCCGGGAAAGAGAGGAGGGCGAGGGGCGAGGGAGGAAGGCGAGAACGCGAAAGGCCAGGCCTCGGGAAGGCGGCGCCGAGAGCCGGCTGGGCCCAGGCGCCGCGAGGAAGTGGACACAGAGAGTGAAGCACAAGCGGGTGAGAGCCGCACACGCCACCCTCCGCGTGCCGTGCCCTCTTCCGGGAGCAACCCCTACGGGTCCGGAATACTGGCGATGGGAAACAAGGCTGGGCAGGAGGCGGGGAAGCACCCTGGTGGCCAAGCAGAGTCCGGCCCTTTTCCTCCTGCGGTTGCCGACGCTGGTCCCTTCACGTCCTGTCCCCGAGGAGCGCGCGTGACGCTTTTCTCCGTACTTGCCCTGAGGGTTGCGGGGCGACCCGGCTCTCCGCATCCCACACCCCCAGTTCTGCTCCCGCCACAGTAGGCGGCCCTGCTGGGCCTAGGGTGAGGGGACGAGCCCGAGAAGCTGAGAAATGTAAGGCGGAGAAACGGGACCTCTTCGGTCCCATTCGCTGCTTTGTCCCCTACACTCAACTCAATGTCCAGCACACAATAGACGCTCAAAATAATATTTGCTGAATGAATGAATGATGAATGAATGAATATATGAATTGGGAGGATGGAGGATGCAGGAAGGTCGGAGGCCTCCTGTATGGATAGGGTGGGGGTCCAGCGGATCAGGGCCGCGGGCTGTCCCCTTACCTCGCACCAGGATGCGGCGGCAGTGGTCCGCCTCGCCGGGCCCGGGCTGCCCGTCGCTGTCCGCGCCGCTCTCCCTGGAGCCCGCAGGGCTGGAGGCCAAGGTCCGGGTAACCTCCGTTGGGCTGCGGCCACCCCCATCAACTCGCAAGTCCTCCGCTCCGTCGCGGTCCCCGCCGCGCCCACCGTCGCCACCAGACTCCGCCCGGCTCGCGGGGCCGCGGTCGCGCTCGGCGCCCCCATCGCCCATGCCTACAGCCACTGCCGCCTTCCCTGCCGCCAGCCAGCCCAGGCTGGCCAAGCGCGCGGCTCCCCGCCCCTCGCGGACCCCGCCGGACTCCTCCTCCTCCGGCCCAGCCCCGCCCCCGCCCGGCTGCTCCTCCCCTCCCTGCTGATTGGGCGGGAGCCAGAGTTCCAGTACTCTGGGCGACGCGGGGGCTCCGCGCCAGGGGGAGAGGGGAAGAGGAGGGGGAGCGGTGGCCCCACTCCATCCCTAGTCTAGCCCTGCTCTGAGCCTGGCCGAGGGAGACCGAGGCGGCTCTGCGCTACTGAGGAACGCCCTACACCCTTTCCTAAAGTTTATTAACCTCTCCTCCCACCACCATTTCCCTAGCCTACTCATCTCCCCATTGCCTTCGTCCCCAGGGAAGCGCAGCCTCTGAGCTCAGGCCGGTTCAGCAGGATCAATAACCAAAGTGCGCAAGGAAGGCGATCCCGGCGAGATCTAGCAGAGAACAAGGTTGGCCTTGCTCTCGGGCGCTTGTCGCGGGGGGTAGGGTGGCTGGAAGCTGGGGCGCAGTGAGCCAACCCCCAGATTCATGCCCATACCCACACTCATGAACACTGACTGGAGGCCCCTCCCGGCCCTCCTGGGAGAGCAAGGCCGAGAGTGGGTAAATGAGCCTAGGAGAGTGATGCACGGAGACTGACTCACCCGCATTCCCAGGTTGGGGTTCGGGGGGGATAGAAAACAGACGGGCAGACTGCGAGTCCAGGAGCCGAGATAGTCGAGAATGAGGCTGAGACCTTGGTAGGCAGTAAACTGCTGTGTCCCCAGCAGCTCTGAGGCTGGCATAGCGAACTGCATCACGAAACAGGTATAGAAGGTAGAGATTCCTTGTTTCCCTCCGCTGAGCTTCTCCCGCTCTTGTCCCTCGTCTCCAGGTCCGTCTTCTCTGGACTGAGGACGGGCAAAGGGAGAATGTGAGCAGGGCTGGAAGTGAAGCGGGGACAGCCTTTGAAGAGCTGAGTAGGTGGGGTCCCTGGGCATAGTGCTGGGCCCTCCGCGGCGTCCGGGATGTCCAGCATTTTCTGGAGAGGCCAGCGCTTGCCCGAGTCTGGTGTCTCTGGACAGCTCCAGGAGGTGCCAGGCCCAGATTTCCCTTCTTTGACGGAGAAAGGGGCTTGGAAGAAAGATTGAAGAGGTATGTGCAAATGTGTGTGGCAGAGAGCCCATGACCCCTCCCCTAAAGCACTAAAACTACAGACTTCTCTTTTCTGACCCACTAGGGGTGAGCCAGGTGCTAGATGGCAGAGTAGGGAGGGTGCTTTGTTCTGTCCCAGGGTCTGGTTAAGGGTGTCTGTGAGAGTGCCCATGGATATGCCAGTGTAAGTGGCTGTGGAATGGCCAAGTGTGTCCCTGGTGCAGTCTCTATGGCTTCTGTGAGCAGGCAAGCAAGTATACGAGGGCGTGCGTGTGTCAGTGTCATAGCGTGTGTCCAGTGTGCCTGTGAGTGGTTGGGTGTGTGTATGTGTCCAATGACAAATGTCCCCAGCTGAATGCAAGGTGGGTGGAGGCACATCAATTATTTAATTGGGTGACTAACTACTCTGCTCTGGGTTTGGGACCTGGGGAAAAGGGGAAGGGTAAAGATAACAGAGGAGGCGGCTCACTGGTCCTACTAACTGAAGGAAGGAAAGGTAGCCACACAGTGGGTGGGTGATGGGAGAGGCGGGATTGCGCCCAGGGTGTAGGTCAGGGTGTGCAGAGGTTGAGCAGTGCGGACTAACTGTAGGTGCTGAGAGTTTGTGGCACCTGGAGCATGGGGCCGTGCGAGTGTGGATATGCAAGAGGAAGGGGTGTGAAAGGTTTGTAGGGTTTCAGGAGGGGGGCCCTGAGGAAAGTCTGACCCAGCAGGGATAGAGCTGGGCTTGAAGGAGGCCTTGATGCATGTGTGGGTGAGCCCTGTACTCTGTCCCTCCCGACCTGGCCCCTGGAGAGGCAGTCGAACTTATTAGTGACCGCCTCCCCCAGGCCAATAGGAGGGGGAGGAGGGGCACCAAGCCACCACCTCCACTCTGCACTCCAGTTTTTCTCTTCTCGGGCTCTCTCAAGTTTATTTTTATTATTCAAGTAAGATGCATCTAGTATACACAAATTGTTAGAAAGCCTTCTGCCTGCCACGCACGAGGCCCTGGTTTCTGTGCAAACAAAAATAGAAAAACAGCATCTGCTGGACCCTGAGAGGCTTCGTTTGTTTTCATCATTTTAATTTTTCATTTCACAAATGGCATCTTTCCGTTCCAGTAACTCGGGTCTCCATCCCAGCGTCCTCTTCTGGGGTGCATGGATGGGCTTCCAGGCGTGCACACACTCTTGGTGAGCCGGGTGTTCTCCTGCCCTCGGAGGCCTCGGGTAGAGTCCTGCGGAGCCAGTACGCTCGAGGTTCCCGCAGCTGCCTTCCCAGGCTGCCGGGGGAGTCCCAAGGGAGGCATCACAGGGCTCCATCCAGGTCAGCTGGGCGGGTGTTGACTCTTGGGAGTTCCAGACTTCTGCTTTTCTCCTGAGCCCTTTATTCTTCCTTTCTCACGTTCTGTCTCCGCGGTATGGGATTCTGCATACGGCAGAAGTCCGAGCTCCCTCTTCTCCCCAGGCCTGGAGAGTGGGGCCCCAGCCTCAGTGCATGTGCGCAGGGATGAAGGAAGTCAGAGCTTCTGCCCTCCGAGGCAGCCGTGTGTGTATGGGGTGGAGTGGGGAGACGGACTGGGTCTCCTTGCCAAGCCGCGGCCCCCACCCAGCCAGATCCTTTCCAGGTGGAACTGGGAGTCTTGGGGCATGCTACCTGGGCAGTCCAGTTCCCCCCAAGGAGGCGGATCGTGCAGAGCCACTGGGCTCCCACCCGCTTCTTTCCCTTCCAAGAGACAGCGTCCTGCCCTACTACCTCCCGCGGGTCCCGTTGAGGAAGGTTGGGCGCATCTGTGCCTGGGTACAGCCACGTGGCGTGGGTGTGTGTGGGGGCCTCCTGAGTGTGTGCCTGTGTGAAGAGGGAAAGCATGCGCATGTTGGGGCACTGTATGGCTCTGAGGGGCCCTCCTGCCTAGTGTAAGAGGGACACAGAGCTGGAGGCGTGGTGAGTCCGCCTGGCGCCAATTCACTGGGATGGGAGTCCTCATCGAGACTGGGGCTAGAGGGCTAGCGTCCTGTGCCTGCTGCTTTCACCTTCACCGCCAGTCTCCACCTGCGGCCTCGCCTCGCTGCCACCCCAACCCACCAAGACCCCGGGGACCCAGAGAATTTCCTCGGACTCTCTACTCTCCCTTTTCCTAAAGCGATTGAAGAAACCGAACGTAGGGGAGCTAGAAGGAGCACCCAACAGATAGGGTGCAGGATAGCGGTGGTACAGGTCCTCCGTTGTCAGTGGGAGGAAGGGGGAGAGGGTCGGCAGAGAGGAGCGCCCCCGTTTCCAGCGCCCCTCAGAGACTTTTAGAACTGGGTTTCCTGGGGGTTTCTGCAAGGATCAGCCTTGAGATGGAAAGAGGCCATCCTCTCTGGACTGGCCTTGCTCAGCGCCTCCGCCACCCTCCAATTCCTGTCGCCTTTTGGGGGGTATGGGCCTGTTCCAGTCATTCTCAAGGGACCCTCCAGTACCGCCCCACCCACCGTCTCCTCGCCTTTTGGCCGCTTGGCGGATGGGATGGACTTCCCGAGCCTCAGTGGTGCTAGGAGGGGGATCCTGGTTGCCCGAGGATAAAAAGCACCCCCCTCCCACGACCTGCGGCCAGCCCTTTTTAGGATCGACAGTGTGAGGCTTGTCCTGGGTGCCAGTCAAGCCAAAGTGTGTAAGTGGATGGGTGGAAGTCGCAGCCCGCGTCCCCCCAGGCACATGCAGTACCTCTCTGTGGAGCTTGTCCAACCCCTGGCTGTCCTTCACTGACAGCGCTCCTGCTCGGGCAGCTCGGCAGCTCCGGCAGAGCCTTAGGCATCCTGGCCAGGCGCTCAGAATCTGTGTCTAGCTCTTCTTTCTTCTGATTCCCTGGGGATGCTCTGGCAGGCGCACCAGGTGAGCTCTCCAGGGCTGGCTCCTTCTGGGGCCACTTCTCTCTCTGAGGCTGGGGCCTGGCTCCTCTCCCGTGGGTGCTCCCAAGCATGGGTCCAGCTTGCAGCTGTGTGGGGTGCTTTCCTGGGCTCCTCTTGCTTCCTTCCTGTCCTCCCGTTTGGCCTCTGTGTCTCTACCACCCAGCTTCCCTCTCTCAGACTGTGCATCTCCCCAGCCATTTCCCCCGCATGGAGGCTCAGGGCCTGGGCTCCTCTGCCTTGCTCCACACACTTTCTGCTTGGGTCTCCTGCCTGCCTTTCTCCTCTCTGGTTTTTGGGCCCACCCAAAGGTCCCTGGGAAATTCCGGGTGGTACTTGCCCTGTTTCTAGAGAATAGAATCCCCAGGCTTGTGATTCTGCTTAGCTGGGATGGGAGTTCTCCAGCAGCTGGGAGCTTGGAGTGAGCAGGGAGGAAGAATCCTCCAAGACAAGGATCTGCACCCCACTTCTTTCTCCAACCTGGCTCCTGTACCCCACCTCTAGTGCCTGGGATCCTAACCTCTGCACTAGCCTGCTTTGGGAGGCACCCGTTGTCGCATTTGCTGGTAGAGGGAAATTGACATTTTTTTTTTTTTTTGAGACAGAGTCTCACTTTGTTGCCCTGGCTAGAGTGAGTGCCGTGGCGTCAGCCTAGCTCACAGCAACCTCAGACTCCTGGGCTCAAGTGATCCTACTGCCTCAGCCTCCCGAGTAGCTGGGACTACAAGCATGCGCCACCATGCCCGGCTAATTTTTTCTAAATATTTTTAGCTGTCCAATTAATTTCTTTCTATTTTTGGTGGAGACGGGGTCTCGCTCTTGCTCAGGCTGGTCTCGAATTCCTGAGCTCAAACAATCCGCCCGCCTCGATCTCCCAGAGTGCTAGGATTACAGGTGTGAGCCACCACGCCCGGCCTGGAAATTGACATTTTAAAATCAGATGGGATGCTACTGGAATTTTTTTTACAATGAGTGATTATTTTTATAAAACAATAAAAATGTATTTCTGAAGAGTAGCAGTGCTAAAACTGTAAGACTGGAGGCAGTTCCTTGGCAGGTCCGGAGAGGTGCTGAGGGCATGACAAGGCTCCTCAAATTCTGGCATTTAGGTCCCTACTGGATCGCTGGCTGCCTGTGGGCTCAGTCACTGTGACTAATTTCAGGCAACACGAGATGACTGAGGCATGTGTGTGCTGGATGCCCATGTTGCAACCTGAGGATTCTGTAGGGAGAAGGACCCTTGGGCTATAGGGGAACCCACCAAGAAGGGTGGCTGAGAAGGGGGAGAAGGGAACCTAACTTGGCTGTGCTGGGGCTGCCTGGTCCAGGGTGAGATGCCAAAAACTCCAGCCACTGCACCACCTCTGGACCCACCACATCCTACAACCCAGCATTTACCTTCACTGGCCCAAGGCCACCAGCTGGGTCTTCAGTTGGCCTTGTGTGCTTTGGGCTGCAGGACAGGTAACCTCAGCTGCAGCCGAATCCCTTTCTCTGGTACCTCAGTTCAGGGCGAAGGAGGATGTGGACCTGGACACCCCCTAGTGGCCTCCAGGGCACAGCCTGAACACCCCCCTCTCCTGAAGGCAGCACTTCCCTGCTTTGCTCCTCTTTGCTCCCTCTCCTCAGCTCTAGCAGGGATCCCAGACAAGCTGTCAGGGCTCTAGGCCAGTCAAGATCTGCTGCCAGGCCTGATGCAACTTTCCTGAGCTGCTGAGTCCCTGGGCCTATCCAAGAAGGCTCCCTGGGGGAGGCTGTAGGTCTAGGCTGGTCTGTAAAGAAGGCCATATCGGAGTGACTATTGCTGACATACCAGGGCCTCATGGGGTCTTTTAGATACCTAACCAGGCAGGTATAGAGCAAGCAGCATCAACCTTGACTCTGGCCTCAACCGAGGGCCAGAAAAGCTCAAGTAAGGAGGCAAACTGGAGTTCTCAACACTCAACATATATTAAATCACCTGAAAACTTAGAAAAAATGACTGGTGCTCAGCTGTAGACCAAATGGCTTCCTAGTGGGCATCCATATATTTAAAAGGCTTCTGGGCGAAGCATGGTTAGGGACCACTTAGATGGGACAAGAGTGGGGATAGCAGATGCTTTGCAAGGGCCAGGGTGATCAGCACGTGGTGATTCAGGAAATGAGAAATGGTCATATTGGCCAGGGCTTTAGGTGGATTAGGGGAGAAGACACATGGGGGTGGTGGGGCCTGGGAGGTGGGGAATCTTAGGGGAGGAGGTTCCTTTGGGGAGGGTGAACAGGCCTGGGCAGGACACAACTCCTCCATGTGTTCTACATAATCTGATAAGCTCCCTCCATCTGAGGTGGGGAGGGAAGTCCCAGGCAGCAGCCAATGGGGACTGGTGTCTCCAGGTTCTAGAAAGGGGACTCTGGGACTCGATTTGGTGATCTCTTCTCCAGATGGATTCCAGACTAGTTGGCTTCTTACTCCTTCCTGGGTAGTTCCCCTCTCACCTCCCATTTGGCCACCTCCTTCTACCTCTTCCTCCTTTTCTTCTGTTCTCTGGCCTTCCTTCCTCCTCTCAGCCATCCCTTGCCTGGGCAGTTCTCTCCTCCATGGCCCCTGAGCCTCCATAGCAGTTAGAGGGACATTGTGTTCCCCCGCCCCCAATTATTCTCTACTTCCTCCTCCTACCCAAGCATACTCCCTCATTTCCCCTCTTCTCTAGGCCCTCTCCCTGCTGGCGGGAGTGCCCTCTTCACTTGTTCATTTTGGGGAAATTACAGTCCCAACAGGTATGGAGTTGAAAGGAACAAAGAGTTGCAGGAGACTTGGGAGAATCTTCCACAATTTTTCCTTCTTTCTTTTTTTTTTTTTGAGACAGAGTCTCACTGTGTTGCCCAGGCTAGAGTGCTGTGGCATCATCCTAGCTCACAGCAACCTCAAACTCCTGGGCTCAAGCAATCCTCCTGCCTCAGCCTCCCAAGTAGCTGGGACTACAGGCATGCGCCACCATGCCCGGCTAATTTTTTCTATATATTTTTAGTTGTCCAACTAATTTCTTTCTATTTTTAGTAGAGACGGGGTCTCGCTCTTGCTCAGGCTGGTTTCGAACTCCTGAGCTCAAACAATCCGCCGGCCTCGGCCTCCCAGAGAGATAGGATTACAGGCGTGAGCCACCGCGCCAGCCTTTCCTTCTTTCTTAAAAAACAAAATCCCTTCACTGCCACTACGTTCTGATTTTATCTGGATCATCCCCCAAATCTGGTTGACCTTTCTTCTTTTTGGTCCCCAAAGTTGTGCTAAACTCATCATTTCATAAAATAGTCAGTCACATGACTTTAAGGTGGGGACTCAGTGGTTTGTATTTATTCAAACCCAGGCTTGGGACTCCAGGGCCCTGCCAAGCTGAAAATCTCTTCTACTCCCTCCAACTTCACACTGAGAAGGGACTCCCTCCCAGTCTAGGCTCTGTCTTCTTGCTGGATCAAGGCTTCTGGCACAGCCCAGGAGGGGGTTTTTGAATTGAGAGACAGTGTCTTGGGTGGGGAGCTGCAGCCTTTGCAGAGACCAAAGGAAATCTGGACTGTGAGGATGAGGATGCAGAGCTGTGTTCGCCTTGGCTGGGCGGTGGCCTCACGCTCTAGAATAGCAGTCCCCAAACTTTTTGGCACCAGGGACCATTTTAATGGCTGACAATTTTCCCACAGATGGGTGGGATGGTTTTGGGATGATTTAAGTGCATTACATTTATTGTGCACTTTATTTTTATTATTATGGTGTAACATATAATGAAATAATTATACAACTCAGCATAGGTTGGGGACCCCTGCCCTAGAACTATGAGTGTCTGTTATTTTGTTTTTGTTTTTTGGTTACAGCTTTATTGAAATATAATTCATGTGTCATACAAGTCACCCATTTAAAGTGTACAATTCAATGATTTTTAGTATATTACAGATATGTGCAACCAACCATTAACACCGTCAATTTTAGAACATTTTCATCACCAAAAAAGGAAACCTGTACCCCCAACCTCCCATTCAGCTCTAAGCAACCACTAATCTTTCTATCTTTACAGATTGCCTATTCTGGATATTTCATATAAATGGAATAATATAATACGTGGCCTTTGTCCTTGGCCTCTTTCACTTAGCATGTTTCAAGTTTCATTCATGTCGTAGCATATATCAGTATTTCATTCTTTTTTATGAATAATATTCCCTTGCATGGTTATACTACATTTTGTTTATCCGTTCATTAATGATGGGCATTGGGGTTATTTCCATCTTTTGTGTGAGAGTGTTTGTGCCTCCCTCACTTGGGGTGTTCAGCCAGCAGCTTAGCCAGAAGAGGGGGGAAGTTTTCTGGGAGCAGCTGGAGGACCTGGCAGGGCTCAGGGAGGTGCCATCTATGGCTGTGTGTCTCTGGTCACCTTCTAGAAGTGTCCTTTCTGATTTTGTCCAGTGGAGAGTATCCATCTGGACTGCCAGGCCTATAGGAATTACAGCCTCTGGAATAATGATTCAGTCATGGCTCTTGGCTAGGTTGGGTTAAAATCCTGGCTCTACCACTAACTCATTGCTAATATGTTGCTTAACCTCTCTGTGCTTTAGTGTCCCCATCCATTAAATGGCAACATTAGTATCAACCTGTAGAATTGTTATGAGGAATAAATTAATCTGTGTAGAGCCCTTACCCAGGACCTGGTGGGTGCTGGAGGAAAGAAAATATAAGGCTTAAAGCCAGAGCACACCATAGCACTAGGTGGTGCTCCTCCTCCTCCTCCTCTTCCTCTCACCGGGTGGAGAAGAAATGAGGAGTTTAGCCCCTGTTTAACCATGTCCAAGGAGACCTGGGGGAAGCCGTCCAGCCTGCGGGTTGTGAACTCAGATTCTGGGCCCTCCATGTCGGCTGTCTTGGTGCCTGTCCCAGGAGGGAATGCGGGAAAACAAGACTGGATGCCCAGGTTGAGGAATAGCACATTTCCTGCTGGTCCAGTCCAAGTGGTCTGGTCCACTTTTTGTTTCCCCAAAGTGGACACTGAGCTCTGAGAGGACAGTGAGCTGTGAGGCCCAGACTGGAACCCTGCCTTCTGTCAACCAACCATGGGCCCTGTGCAGATATTGCCGAGCCTTCCTGGTTTGTAGTTCCACTCCCACCTCAGCCCAAAAGCCAGAGTTTGCCTTTTTCCCAGCTCCAGACCCCAAGCCTGTGACCCCCAGCCTCCTGTAGACTTTCCAGAGGCCCAAGGAAGAAGAACTCAGGGATGTGGCCAGGAAGGAACAGCAACTGGAGCCCCAAAAGGATTCCAGTCCTCTGGCCAGGAGGCAGGAGGGGATCTCAGTGGACTGTGTCACCTAGCCCAGACGCTTTCCCTGGCACTTCCCATGAGAGACTCCTGGGAGAGAGCAGGGATTGTACAGGATTGGGATGGCTTGGACTGCTGGACTGGTCCCTGGGTTGCCTTTGGTGAGTGGCCTTTATATCCTTTGATACCTTTTGAATTTACCGGGTGTTAAAATTCAAACGAATCCAGTAAAGCTAAATTTTAAATGTCGTTGTTAGAATGGGTTTGAAGAGGAGTTTTGTTTTGATGTTTCCATCAGAGCAGCTGCTCACCTTTCCTTCCTGTGTCTCAGAGAGCTCGCCTATGGTGATTTATCATGTAGATGCGGCTCCTTTTTGTCTTTGGCCATCAGCGGAAGGCAGGCTTCAAGCTGAGCATAGAAGTAGGAGACTCGGGCAACCCGTTGGTCACCCTGGCTCTGGGGTCTCTCCCTCACTTCATCAGCCAGACTTCTTACTGTCTGGCTCAGGTGGGTCCCAATACAAGCACCTAAGGCCTCTCTGCTGTGTGTCCTAGTGCCCCCAGGAAAAGGGAGAGGGCTACCTGGGGACTGGGTATCACGGAGCCACCACCTTGGGTGGGGTGAGGCTGGAGGAGGAATTCTCCATCTCTTGACCCTGGGAAAGGACTTTCAAAATGGAAAGGTGAGGAGCCTCTGTGGAATACTGGAAAGGTGCTGGCCATTAGGCAAGGCCTCCTTTAGTTCGCAACCCGGGGAGGCTGTCCTCTTATTCTAAGATGCCACCAGGAATTTATATCTACTGGGAACAATTCTCCAGGAGCTGTGTGCAGTCTTTGAAATATCCTTCATCCAACAAATATTTATTGAACTCCTACTATATGCCAGGCACAGTGCCATGCACTGGGGGACAGTTGTGAACCAAACAGACCCAAATCCCCAGCAGTGGAGCCCACATCACTGGAGATTGCCAAGCTTCCTCTGGACAGTCAGACAGATAGAGGGTCAAGACCTGGTACCTCACAGATTGATCCGTTGGGGCCACTCAACCTGATGGTTCACACATTGCACATGCCAGGAGGTGACTCTAAACATTGATGTCTCTACCTGGCTGGAAAACAGCCTCTGAAAATCAACTTCTCTTAAAGAAGTGCTTTAGCGAAGCATGGGCAGCCCTGTAATAATCACGTGCCAAGAAAGGAGTACATGGCCTTGCCTTGGGTTCAGTCACTTACAGAACAAAACAAAACAAACAACCCCAGATAAACGCGTGGACCCACTCCTTGAGGGGTTAGGGGTGTATGTGTGTGTGTGTGTGGCCTGTGTTGGTAAGTGCGCGTGCTGTGAACTAATTTCACCTTTAAAAATGATCAGTTTTACTTTTTTTCTAAAAAGGAAAACGTGCATCTGAGAAAAAATCTAGATAACACAAAGGATTATGA
Organism: Propithecus coquereli; assembly: GCF_000956105.1. Classification (NCBI taxonomy): domain Eukaryota; kingdom Metazoa; phylum Chordata; class Mammalia; order Primates; family Indriidae; genus Propithecus; species Propithecus coquereli. The sequence goes on from NW_012147986.1 coordinate 2,342,405, forward strand.
AATGACAAGTAGGTGTCTCTCCAGACCCTCAGCCCCATCCCTAGAAGCCCCGAATTCTTGCCCATCGCACTCCAGCTTAGAAAATAAGAATGCAGTTACTCTGTCCACTGTTCCTCCTGCCGGTTCCGCCCGCGCCTGGCAGCCCGCCTCCTGCTTACCTTTCCTGCGCGCTCACTGCTTGCCAGCCAGGTGTGAAAGTGCCGGCTTCCCCACAGCGTCACCAGCTTTGTGTGATTTTGGACTTTGTGGTTCTGATGGGTTTATTAAAGACACAAATGAATAGAACTAGGGAAACAAGAGAAAGCAAGAGAACAGAATGTTTGAAACAAGGGACCGTTCCCTTCGGTCCTGCGGCGTGCGAGCGTGGGTTGGGGCGATGTGGGGCAGTCCTGGCTTGCTCACCAGATCACACCCGCCCTCGGAGGCCGGAAGCCCGTGTCGCCTTCCAAGCCTCGGGAGCGGAGAGGGGCGGCGGGGTCAGTGAGAATTAGCGCACCATGGCCGGAGCGAGGGATTGCCTCGGGACGAGAGTTCGGGACCGGATTAGTGGGTTCAAAAGCAGGTCAGGGAGAGCTAAGCGAGGCGACGAGGTCCGAGAGAGGTCAAGGTCCTCCGGAGAGGCGGGTTCGGGGCCAGGCCGGGCGCGGGAAAGGCGGCGGGGCCCTGCGATCGCCGGGAGGATGCACCGGGAAGCCGGAGTTCCGAACGCGTGGAGGGCTCGGTCAGCTCTCTAGCGGGGGCCGTGTCCTCTGACGGCCGCGGGGCAGGGACACCGCTGATCCTGGGCCTTGGCCGCCAGCAATGAGCCGGCTGCGAGCTGAACCTGGATACGAGTCCGCGACAATTTCAATGAATGTATATGAACTTCCCAGGAGCGCGCGCGTATCTGCGGAATGGGGTTTACCTATTTTTCTTTTACATTTTAATCCCGTTTCCTTTTATTTTTATAACACTTTTCCCCCCCATCTGGCAAGGTGTATAACATTTCCTAGGCAAACGGTCCAACAAACCGCACTCAACAGCGCAAAGACATTTTCTTGCCCAGAGCCATTCTCTCTCCCTTCCCATGGCGTGTGGCCTCCCTGCGGAACAAAGTGCGGAGTGTGATACCATTTGTGTAAAAATAATCGCAACCCACACTCCACCCTTCCGTGCGTCCTGTGCGTGGGTCGAGGGAAAGCTGGAAGGACAGCCGAGCGAGACACGCTCTTCCCCGAAAGAAATGTGGTGTGTGTGTGTGTGAGAGAGAGAGAGAGAGAGAGAGAGAGAGACTGTCTGAGCCCTTGGCTTGAAGTGTTCTAGGAGAATGTGTTCGTCTGTTACTTGAGTTCTCTCCCTCTTCAGGAGCTCCTGGATACTTGTGGAGAACAAACTTGGAAATACTGGAGGATGCCAAGTGGGCTCTGCACTCTGAAACGCCGGGCCTGGTGGATGAAATGAGAAAAATCCCAAAACCAGACGACTGATGAGCGCTCTCGGGGTCTCCCGGTGGAGGCGGCCCCGCCCCAGTCACCGTCTCCAGCGTCCCCACGCTGGTCATACTCCCCTACACCCCCGAGGGAACTGTCTCTTCCTTCCCCAGCCTCGGCCTTCCGCTTTCCCTTCCCCAAAACGCGGCCTGGAGAAATGAAGCCCAGATGCTCAGGCGTGCGTCGTGGTCTCCCCGAAACCCGGCATCTCTGGATTGGGTCCTGCTGATTTTCCACGCAGAACGGCAGAGTCTGGCCCGCAGGGGCGAAGTTTGCACATCCTTGGGGGAGACTGTGACGCGCGGGGGGAGGGTATGTGAAGATGGCGGGAAGAAAAGGAGAGGGGGAGAAGCAGCCGGGAGAGACGCGGGGAAACGCGGAGCGGGGTGCGGGGAGCGCAGGGAGAGCGGCGGCGGGAGAGTGTGAGAGGCGGGGCCGGAAACCGGGAGGCGGCGCCACCGAAACAAAGCGCGGCCGGGTCTCCGCCGAGGGCGGGCCGCTTACCTTCGGATTTCTCCCGAATCCTTCCATTTGGTCAGCAAGCTGGCTGGCCCAGGTGGGAGCGTGCAGGTTGCCAGTGGGGAAGCCAGTCTAAAGGGACCGATCGCCAGAGAAACCTCACTCATTCAATCAACCACCACTCGCCTCCGCCCAACCGGACCGGTAGCCGGAGCGGAGTGGGTGGGTCATGGGCAGGGGCCGCGGTCCTGCCCTTTCGTCCAGGTGGACTCAGTGGCTGTGCTTCTGTTCTGAGAGACCCTGGGAATGCCATTGCCGGCCCCCTGCTCCTACTGGTAGGCCAAGGTGCTGGCAGGCCCTCCATTAAAAATGCATTCTCCTGGCTGAAAATACCTTCTTTCTCTCAGTTTTTAACTCCTCTTAACGCCGCTTCCAACCTTTGCACTGTTCATATGGCTAGAACAATAACAGAATTGAAAGCAGGAAAAAAGTCTCAGTGCTTCCGCCAAAAGACCCTTTCTGTGCTTTTTTACTACGTCCTTATTTTGCATAATTTTAGTCATGGTGAACGTGTAGTTTTGTATTCAGCCTTTTCTACTTGAGATCACACCTAAATATTTGCTATGTGCTATGATCCTCATAAGTATACTTTTAAATGGCCGAGGAATACTCTATTATGTTACTTTGTAATTAACTATGCGATTGCTACATATTCTAATATGTCCAGTTTTTCAGCATTAAAATAATGCTCAAACCAAAATCTTCATGTACGTATAGTTTTCCCCTTTGGGGAGGATCATTTCTTCAGGATCCTTAGTGGTTCAACAGGATGGAGACATAATCATTGCTCTTAATATATTGTGAAACCGCTTTCTAAAGAGATTTGCACGGGCATTCATTTTGGGAATCATTCTGGGTGTGGTGCTAGCGATCAGGTACACGCGGACTGAAGAATCAGTCTCGCCTTAAAGCGCTTTCCCCGCATCCCAAGTCTCGGCTGAGACAGGCCCCGGGAGCAGGAATTACCGCGCAAAGTGGGGAGCCCTCTGCGGAGAGGGAAGGCGAGGCAATGGGAGCACGGGAGTAGGTGAGGGAGTGCGGGTTTCCTCCCCAGCCTCGAGAAAGTCAGGTAAGGCTTCACAGTGGAGGAGGTGCCCCAGGACTGCCCCAGGGAGGGGGTTGTCTGGTAGAAACCGAGGGAGAGACTTAGAACCTTCTGGTGCATAGGCTGCAAGGTCTGTTGAGTTAGGAGAGGTAGGTAGTGGCTCATATTTTGGGGAAGTTTAAGTGTGGGCGGGAAAGTCCCAGAAAGTGAGCCGCTTACCATCCAGTCCAAGGGAATTGGAAACCGATAATCTCATGACTGGGCATTTGCATCATTTTAAAGGGTTGCTACATTAACAGAGGCGTAATTACATAATTATTATTGTAAATCGTGTTTTGCTAAAAGGTAGCTTACATTTCCTTATTTAAAAATACTAATTATCCTCTAAGAGATAATTCCTTCTCTAAACCACAGTAATATGTATTTTAAATCATAAAAACAATACCTATATTATTTGAATTTTTCCATAACGAGAATATATTCATGTACTATAAGGTTAATTTAAAAATTATAAGTTAACACAAACCCATTGTAAAATAATGAGATCAAAGTATATACAAGTCTTTTTCCTTAATCCTCCTTCCAGAAGTAGCATGGCTTATAGTTAAAATGTTGCATGTGTAAATTATTTATATATATTTTTGCAACAATAATTCATACTATCTCTGCTCCTCTGCAAATTGCCTTTAAAAAAAAACTTAACAATAGACACGGTTTTCTTACACGCTAGTGGGACGATGTAGCTCCATCTCACTTTTAACAGCTATCTCGATAATATTATATGGATGTTCTATCATTTTTCTCTGTATTTGCATATATAATATGTGAATATATTTTATATAATAAAAAATTCAAACAATGCTAAAAGGTAAGGATAAAACATGACAGCCCTCTTCATGCTTGACCTAATCCTATCCCATCCCATTCCTCAGAAGTGTGAGGTGAGAAATTTAGGGGCTGTTTTTCCAGACCCCCTCCCTAGTCTTATACAAAAATTGTGTATTTATTCTTTTTAACCTGGACACTCCCATTCTCGTCCTCCCCCATGTTTCACACTCCTCTTCCCTGAACCATTGGGTTGTGTTTCCTGTGTTTGTTTTTGTTATATGTTCTCACAAGAGAATCATTGTTTTGTGTGTATTCATTTTTAATTCTTGTGCATGGTATTGGGTTTTATATTTTATTTTGTCTTTAATATTATTAAAAACAGTTTTAAACAATTTCAAATTCATGGAAAAATGCAAGAATAGTGGAAAGAACTCCAGTATGCCTGTCTTTTACCTGTGTTTGCTTTATTGTTCTCTTTTTCTATGTATTTATAAAATTGTTTTTAGTAAAGCATTTGAGAATAAGCTGTAGACACTATGCCCCTTTACTTTTAAATACTTTTAAGTACAAAACCAGGAAATTTAATACAGATACAATGTTATTATATAATCTTAAAATCTCATTAAAAATTTGCCGATTGTTCCAATAATGTCTTTTATGTTATTTCTTTTTTTCTGATCTAGGATTTAATTCAGGATTATTCATTGCACTTAGTTTTCAAGTTCTTGTTAGTCTCCTTCAGCTGGAAACAGTTTATCAACTTTATTTTTGTCTTTTTAACAGACATTTTTAAAGAATATGGGCCAATTATTTGTGTACGTTATGGTTTCTTGTTTCATTTTAAACAATCTGAAATTTATAGAAAAGGTGTCAAGAACAGTACAAAGAACTCCTCCCCAACTGACCTATTTGAGCATAAGTTGCTGACATAATATTTGATTTGTATTTACAAAAAGCGAGGTCATTCTCCCTCCAAATCACAATGCAATAATCAAACTTAGAAAATTAACACTATCACCATTGACTCCTCAGACTTTATGAAGTCTTGCCAATGGTTCTGAAAATGTCCCTAATTATAAAAAGGATCCAGTTGAGATTATGTGTTGCATTTGGATGTCTCTTTAGTCTCCTTCAATCAGTGACAGTTAGTTCCAGTCTTTGCTTGACTTTCATGGCCAGTTATTAATGTAGAATGTCTCTCAGTGTAGGTTTGTCTGATGTTTCTTCATAATTCAATTCAGATTATGCATCTTTGACAGAAATATCACAGAAGCGATGTTGAATGCATCTTATTGTATGTAACATGTAGGGCATGATTTTGATTTATCCCATTACTGGTGATGTTAACTTTGATCTTTTGAGTAAAGTGGTGCCTGCCAAGTTTCTCCATGTAAAGTTATTATTTTTCCCTTTGTATTTAACAAATATTTAGCAGGAGAACTTTTAGACTATGTATATATCCTGCTCCTCACCAAACTATTTATGCATTGTTTAAATGAATATCAACAAATGAATTCCTATTGCGTTCACTGGGTTATAACTTACTATTTAATCGTATAGTTATAACTTGTTATTTATTTAATTTGCAAATTATTTCAAATATAAGAGTCCCTTCAAGCTGGCTTCTTTGCCTTTTTTTTGGTAATAGCTTTATTAAGATATAATTTCCATACCATACAATTCACCTATGTAAAATGTACTATTTAACGTTTTTTAGTATGTATATTCACAGAGTTGTGCAATCATCCCTATAATCAATTTTAGAACATTTTTATCACTCCATAAAGAAACCCCATTCCCTTTAGCTATCATTTTCCAACCTTCCCATGCCCCCTAGCCCCAGACAGCAATCTACATTCTGTCTCTATAGATTTGCCTATCTTGAACATTTCATATAAATGAAATTGTGCAATGTGGTCTTGTGGTCTGTGTGGTCTTTGGCTTCTTTCACCTAGCATAATGTTTTCAAGCTTCATTCATATTATAGCATGTAATAGTACTTCGTTCTTTTTTTTATGGCTGAATAATTCCATTGTATGGACATACCACATTTTGTTTATTCATTGATCAAATTGATGGACATTTGGGTTGTTTTTACTCTGGTTATTATGAATAACACTGTTGTGAATATTCCTGTAAAAGTTTTTGTGTGGCCATATATTTTCATTTCTCTTGGATGTATACCTATAAGTAAAATTGCTGGATCAAACAGTTAATTCTAAGTTTAACTTTTTGAGGAATTGCTACACTGTTGTCCAAAGTGGCTGTACCATTTTACATTTCCCCCCAGCAACAAATGAGCATTGCAATTTCTCCACATTTTCACCTACACTTGTCATTATCTGTTGTTGTTTTTTTTTTAATAGCCACATATATATAGTTTTAGCTCTTACATTTAGGTCTTTGATTAACTTTGAGTTACTTTTCGTATATGGTGCGGGGTAAGGGTCCAACGTCATTATTTTGCATGTGAATAGTCAGTTATTCCAGCACCACTTTCTGGAAAGACTGTTATTTCCCCATTGGATTGTCTTGGCACCCTCTTCAAAAATTTCTATTTCGTTTTGACAGGTCTTTATCATTCTTTGAGTATATTCTTCTTTTCTGGCACAAGATGTATCAATTTCCCCTTATACTTTTCCATGCTCTAGCTTTTGCATCAGCCATTTCCCCCAAGGAATCTTGGTTATTTTGTGGATAATATTATTTGGAAGCCAAGATGTGGGTCCTAGTTATAGTCATTGCTATAGGGAACTACGGCTACAAGACCATCTCAGTGGACAGAGCCAGAGAATGTATGTACCTAAATACACAGTTATATTTACATTTATTTATATCCATAAGTTCACACTAATAACTCTAGTTCTAATCCAACCACAGGGCCCTTTCTAGTTTTCTCCTTTTCTCTATTTAGAACTCCCTTCTCTGATGGTGGGATATCTGGCTTCCATTGTCCTCAGTCCCCTGGTGTGTAACCAGTTTCCTGTTGCTGCCTTGCCTTTCTGCCCTCCACGCTCGTTGTGGAGGCCTTTCTCACCCCACTGGGGCTTGGATGTCTAGAGCTGACACTGTGTGGATGTCTCCCTGCTTGAATTTCAACACCCCCGTGCTGGTTTACCATGGCACACACCCTCCCTTGTGGGGATGCCTGCCTCACTTGGCTCTACCTAATGGCTTTTGGATGAAATTTTCAGGAAGAGAAGAGCAACATTATGTTTTCAAGATCCTTTCCTGTTGCTCCAGGCTGCTTTATAACTCTCCATGGTGTGTGATCACTTCATTTTGCTTGTTTGCTTTTCCAAGGAAAGCTATCCAGTGGCTCCAACAACTCCCCTGCCACATCAACTAATGCCACAACAAACATCCAGATACAGGTTTCCTTAAACACCCATAAGGAAACCCGCTGGGATATATACCAGGAGTGGAATTTCTGGATCACACAGTATAAACATTTCTACCTTGCCTGAACATTGCCAGCTTGCTGTCCAGAACAGCTGCTCCAGTCCACACTCACCAACATGCATGTGGTCTTCTGTATTCACACTTCCCCTTCACCTTCAACTTGCTTTTTCTCACTCTCAAGATTTTGCCAGTCAACAAGGCATCAAAGGATATTTTGTTGTTTTAATTTCCACATCTCTGATTCCCAATGATCTTCAGCATCTCCCCAAGAGCTTACTGACCCTTGGCTTTTCCGGGTCTATGCATTTAGATACATGTAGTCCTCATTTTCTTAAAACCTACGTGGGATCTGACTTTTTGTATTGTTCTCCAAATCCTCCCCCCACCCTTAAAATGTCGTGAAAAGCTTTTTATCAGCTGCATGAAGTGCACAGCTTGAGTGGCCCATAGGGTATTAAGCCATTTCCTTATTAATAGACATCCTGGGCTCTTTAAAGGTTTTTGCTATCACAAACGAATGCTCCCATCACCATCCTTGAACATACATCTTTGCGTTTGTGCCACAATTTCTTTCGATAAATCCCTAAAGTAGTGTTTTTAGTTTAGGATGCACATTTGGCAGACACTGTATTTCGCCACAGATAACAGGGTCCTCAAGTCTGTAGTGGAAACTGGGAACTCACTCAGGAACCAGAGTTTGGGAAGAAAGAAGGTGTCACTGAGAAGCGCTCCGGACTTCAGAACTAGGAAGAGGCATTGAAGCTGGAATTAGGTAGTGAGGTCTTTGCCAGGAGACAGAGCCGAGCACAGATGGGCAGTCAACCATCTTGGCCAGTATGTGCCAGGCAGTGGGGAAGGAGGCCATGAGCTTCCCGAAACTGCTCTGTAGACTCCATGAGGTCCAGAGGCAGATGCTCTGGAAGGAGCCACAGGGAGTTGTGGGTCCACTGACAGGAGTAAAAAGTGCTTTTTTCTTACAGGAACACTGACCGCCGCCTTCCCCCAGAGGCCCCAGAGGTGGACAAGGGGACATTTGCCTGACCACAGGCTTATTCACAATCTGAGATCTTACTTCCCATGGAAGTGGCAGGATGCAGGTTTCTGCCATATACAGTTGGGCAAGTTGTGCATTGCACAAGGTCAGCTGGCCCAGAAGGTAAATGGGAGTTGAAAAAATTACCCTGAGTTAACTCTCACAGGGGTGCTGCTTGGGTTAGATGTGGTCCTGCCTCTAGGCCATGGGGGAGAAGACAGTGCCAAGACTCAGGCCGGCCACACAAAGCCACCCAGGGGAGGGTTCCCAGGACATCTCTCTCACCAGCCATCTCCTACTAAAGAGGACATATTTTCCTTCCCAGCAAACCCTCAGGGAGGCAGCCTCACTGGGGAGATCCTGTCCTCTACAACTTTGGCTGGGCCTGAGTGGGGCTGTGCAGTGAGCAGCAGAGTAGAATTTTCATGAGGTGTAGATTGGGGCAGCTGGGCTGGGCTTCCAACTTTCTTTCTTTCTTTTTTTTTTTTTTTTGAGACAGAGTCTCACTGTGTTGCCCTGGCTAGAGTGAGTGCCGTGGCATCAGCCTAGCTCACGGCAACCTCAAACTCCTGGGCTCAAGCGATCCTCCTGCCTCAGCCTCCCGAGTAGCTGGGACTACAGGCACGCACCACCATGCTCGGCTAATTTTTTCTATATATTTTTAGTTGGCCGATTAATTTCGTTCTTTTTTTAGTAGAGGCGGGGTCTCGCTCTTGCTCAGGCTGGTTTTGAACTCCTGAGCTCAAACAATCCGCCCGCCTCGGCCTCCCAGAGAGCTAGGATTACAGGCTTGAGCCACCGCGCCCGGCCCCAACTTGCTTTCTTTGGAGCCGGGTTGAGGAGGGCTAATTATATATACCAACTCCTGGCAGTTGAAGAAGAACCTAGAAAGAGGAATCCTCTTTTGGAATCCTCAACTCAGTGACAGAAACAAGCACAGACGGAGACAGAGAGACACGGAAATGGAGGGAGAACCAGGCCGAGGCCAAGCACTCTCAGGTGGCCCAAACACCCTAGGTACAGAGCGGAAGAACCACTGTGGTGGGGCGGGGTAGAGAAGGGCTCTTCCTTTCACGCAGTGGAGGTGGGGCTGCGCTGGGGCTCCACGGGGCTGGAGTCTGATGAGGGCATCCAGGCAGGGTCCGAGTGGCTGATTTGGTCTGAGGTCTGAGCCGGGGCTCTGTAGGGCCCAGTGTGGACCCGTGACAACCTCATCCCCAGTCTGCACCGGGCTTGCCAACAGCTCCCTGCGCATTTACTTGGATCAGGCTTGGGGGCTGGGCAATGCTGAGATGACTGACCCACGCACGTTTTCCACCAAGCGGAGCTCAGGTATCCCGGGGACTTTTTCATACCATGTGATCTAGAAATTCCACTCCTGGTGTAGTAGATTGCATAGATATTTTCCCACGGGTGCTTGAGAAAACCTGTACAAGGAGGGAAATGCACAGACGGTCGTTATGGTGTAATAGGAAAAGCACTGATAAAGGTTAACGTTCATGAAGCACGCACTCGTGCGCTTACCCCTAACGACCCGGCAAGGCGGGCCCTATTACTCCATTTAATAGATGGGGAAGCCGAGGCTCAGCCAGGTCAGGCAACCTGCCCAAAGTCACACAGTAAAGCGGTGGGACGGAAGCATCCTTTGGGTCTCAGGGTAAGGTCTGTTTGCTCCCTGTCTGCACCGCGCGGCCCCCGGAACGCTGCACGGCTGGAGCCAGCGGCAGGCGGCAGGGAATCCCTGCACACTGACGCCACGCCCAGCTCGGGCGAGTCCGCGCTCACGCTGGCTGCGCGTCTCTCCTCTTCTCTCCGCGCCGCCCTAGTCCGGCCGCGGAGTTTCGGCAGCGCAGCCACGGTCCTGCTGCCGCCTCCAGGGGAGCGGCCTCGTGCTGCCCCCTGCTGGCCGAGAACTCACAGCGCCGTGAGTGCTTCGCTCAGCGCCGACTGCGCTGAGCAGGCGCTCGGGGTGGGGGACCTCAGCCCTCTTGGTCCCCCATCCCCAGCCCCCCAGGGTCCAGAGGAGGGATAGAGGTGGGGGAATGTCTAACTGAGGCCAGGCCGGGCGTTTCCCATGGGTGGCGTGTCTCATTTCTCCGGGTCCACCCGTGTGTGCCCAGTGCAGCAGCCCCTCTCCCCAATCCCGGTCCCCCCGGAGGGGACTGGGAAGGGGGCAGGACCGAGGGCTCCCTTAACGACCTGGAGCCCTAGAGGTGTCCTTTGTTCGTTCTGGAAATGCTTCCTGAGTACTGAGGGTACAAGGATGCTGAAAATATCCACTTTGCTGTAGTGAACAATGGCAGCTCCCACTCCAGGGCACCCTTGTAGCCTGACGGCTCTGTCCTTCTCTTCTTAGTGATTAGAGGTCATTTTGAGCGATTGAAGGGGAGACACACACAGGAACAAATGAGATCAGAAGGTGATGCATGCAAGAACAGCCGTGGGTATAAGGTACAAGCCTGGCACCAGGAGGACCAGGACTCGCGCAGAGTCTGTACCCGAGCAAGGCTTGGTAGACTCTATAGGAGAGGGACTTTCCCTAGGCAGAGGCTCCGGAAGAGAGAAGTTGGGGGACAGCTCGGCTCTGGTCATCTGTGTCTGCTCTGTTCAGGGCTGCACCCGTCTCTTTCCCCAGCCTCCAGCCTTACATCTGGGCAGGCAGGCCATTCAAAACTTGAAGCAGAATATTTCTTTACTGCGTTTGCTAACTTAAGAGGACAATCATTACCTTTAGCTGAATATGACAACAGGAATACCAAATATGTCAGGGGATGCAGGGCCCTTAATGCTCAGGAGGCCGACAGGCCTTTCCCAACCCCTTTTCTGTCCCATGGGAAGGGCATCCCCCAGCAGAGGACTGTGCTCCAGGAGAACAGTCACAGAGAGGAAGTCAGAGGACGCTGCTCTCATCCTGGTATGACCCGTATGTTTGTGTTGCCCCCAAATTCATGTGTTGAAACCTAATCGGCAATGTGATGATATTAGGAGGTGGGACTTTTGGGAGGTGATTAGGTCATGGGGATGGAACCCTCATGAATGGGATTAGTGCCCTTATCAAAGGGATGGCAAGGCACTCCCTTCCGCTCTGCTGTGTGAGGACACGGTGAGGAGACGGCCATCTGCGAACAAGAAAAGTAGGACCTCACCAGACATTAAATCTACTAGTGCCTTGATCTGGGATTTCCCAGACTCCAGAACTTTGAGCAACAAATTTCTGTGGTTTATAAGCTACTCAGCCTAAGGTATTTTGTTATAGTAGCCTGAGCAGACTAAGACACATCCCTAAATCTGGCCACTTTGGACTGTTGGTTTCCGTGGCTTAGTTCTGTTGTATGTGCAAAACTGGAGGACGTGGCCCTTGACCATTAATTCATTGGTCTAGCTGAACGTGGGATTCTGGTCCTCCTCAGGTGGATGTGGTGGGCCCTGACCAGGACAGTGGCTACCAGGGGACATTATATGGACAAGTGTGTGGCTTGTGTGCTTGAGAATCATCTGGAATAGGCCTGGAAGACGCCACTGGGAGCTTGTGGAGTTTGGGATACTGGGCCCATTTCAGCACATAGAGCATCCCTCAAAGCCAAATGAATGGTTGAGTGGGGGAAATATGGCTGATGTGCACATAACCAAGTTACATGGTATAAAGTGATCAGAACCTTAAAATAGTTGCCCCCAAAGTGGCTTGAGAATTCAGAAGAGAGAAAGGACCTTCTTGCAGTGGTGTTTAGAGAAGGCTTAACAAAGGAAGTGTCATTTCAATCGGTTTTGAAAAATGGGGAGCGTTTCAAAAGCTGAGAGGGTATGGTCAGTGCTCTACCCATCAAGACATTAGTAGGGTTACAGGCCAGGAGAGGTCCCTGGGACATGAAGGTCAAACACTGTGTGTGTGTGTGTGTGTGTGTGTGTGTGTGTGTGTTTGAGCTATTTACTTACTGTAAAAAAATCATATGGATTAAATATCAAAAGTCACCAAAAAAGTGTAACAACTTCAATTCCCTGCTCAGTCCCTAGTCGCCCAGGTACCCTCTTCGAAGGCACTCAATAGTGTTAGTTTTCTTGTGTAACCTTCCATGGGTGTCCTGTCTATGTACAGGCAAATGCGCACACACACATATGCCGCCCTTATTACACAAACAGCAGCATACCGTACTGTTATGCTTTTTTACTTAAGTTATTTTGGAGATAGTTCCATATGAGTTGGTGAAGAATTTCCTTGCACTTAGTGGAGGAGTTCTGGAGGTTTTCTCACTGAAGCCAAGAATAGGACCCTGTGATTTTTAAAACATAACTGGAACTACTCCCTGCAACAACTTCATCATTAAAAAGCCGCAAAGAGGTGGAGGTGGCAGTTTAACTTTGGGCAGACTATTATTTTAATTTTGGCTTGCCCTGCCCCCACCCTACTGCTTTGGGATAACCATTGTGTGTGCCCTCAGTCTATGAAAATGGCCCAGAAGGTTTGGATAGGTATCCATGGGGTAGTGTTTTAGTCTATTCAGGATGCTATAACAAAAATACCATGAACTGAGTAGTTTACAAACAACAGAAATTTATTGCTCATACTTCTGGAGATTGGAAAGTCTAAGATCAAGGTGCTGGCAGACTCGGGGTCTGGTGAGGGCTCACTCTGCTTCAAAGATGGCACCTCTTGCTACATCCTCACATAGTGGAAGGGGGCCAGGAGCTCCCTTCAGCCTCTCTTATAAGGGCACTAATCCCATTCGTGAGAGTGGAGCCCTTATGACTTAATCACTTTTCAATATCTTAACATCACCTCTTTTTTTTTTTTTTTTTTTTGAGACAGAGTCTCACTGTGTTGCCCGGGCTAGAGTGCCATGGCGTCAGCCTAGCTCACAGCAACCTCAAACTCCTGGGCTCAAGCAATCCTTCTGCCTCAGCCTCCCAAGTAGCTGGGACTACAGACATGCGCCACCATGCCCGGCTAATTTTTTCTATATATTTTTAGTTGTCCAATTAATTTCTTTCTAATTTTTTTAGTAGAGACGGGGTCTCGCTCTTGCTCAGGCTGGTTTCGAACTCCTGAGCTCAAACAATCCGCCCACCTCGGCCTCCCAGAGAGCTAGGATTACAGACAACATCACCTCTTAATATCGCCACAATGGGGATTAGGTTAACGCAAATAAATTTTGGAGAGATACCTTCAGACCACAGCAGGTACTATCAGTGCAGAATGCAAACCCTGCTGGGGTGAGCAATTGGGGAAAATCACGGGGAACTGACTGGCCTCATGTATTTACCCTCTCCTCCTCCTCCGCACTCCCGGAGCTGGTGGGTCACAATCCAGGGAGACCACCTCCTCCCAGTGCTGCTTTCCCACAGGGTCTGAAGTTGAAGCCTTGACTTGAGAAGTTGCCTGGCAGGGTGATAGCAATCAGGTGTGATTACCTGTGGTTCTGGTGCTCACCCCTAGGGCTCATCCCCTCTTTTCTTTTTGTGCTTACAGGGCTGACAAGGACTAGGGTTTGATTCTTAGTCCCTCCTCCAAGCTCATTACCGGATGGAGTAGTTGGAATTCTTCAGGGAATACAAGTTCACAGGCCAAAATAACTGGATACCTGAGGAGAAAAACTATCTCAAAAGAAAATAACAAATGAAACAGTATCTATCTTCTGAAGCATTAGAATAGATGGACAAATAATTTAAAATGAGCTTGATAAATACACTTAAGGAGACAAGAGAAGATATTAGTAATATGAAGAACAAGGAAACATAAAAAGAGAATCAAATAAAAATATTAAATGTAAATTATTCAATAGTTGAAATAATGAACACAACAGGTAGAATAAATAATAGAATGGTTACAGTTGATATACAGTTAATGAATTGGAAAAATCCATTTAAGAAAGCAGAAGAAAGCATCAAAGAAATGTAGAATAAAAGTTAAGAGGTGTGGCAGATAGAAGCACAAGTGCCGGAATCCAGACAATAGGAGTCAGAGAAAGAGCGAAAACTAAATATGAACATGAGTAAATCTTTGAAGAAATAATAGAATTAAATTTCTTGAAGTGTTAGAAAGACGAACAACCTCAAATTGAAAGGCTTTATAGAGTATTACACAGGAGATAAGGAAAAACTCACTCCCAGACATGTTCTAATGAAATTTAAGAATACAAAAGACAAGATTCTAAAAGCTTCCAGAAAATAGAAGCAGATCACCTCCAAAGTGACAAGTCAGGTTGGCGTCAGACTTCTCAATAGTAACACTGGATGCAAGACAACAATCAAGCAGTATTACTAAATATTGGAGGAACAGAATTTGGAAATTATAATTTTATATCCAGATTGTCATTCGATTATGAGGGTATAATACACAAAAAAGAATGATATTGTGCCATTTGAAACAACATGGATGGAGCTGGAGAACATTATGTTAAGTGAAATAAGCCAAGCACAGAAAGACAAATCTCACATATTCTCACTCATAGGTGGGAGCTAAATGTTAAAACAATTGATCTCATGACAGAGCATAGAATGACAGGGAAGGATAGTGGGAGGGAGGATAAAGTGGGGATGGTTAATTAGTGCAAAAATGTAGTTAGATAGATAGAATGAACAATATCTGATAGCATAACAAAGTGACTATAATCAACATAAGTTAGGGTATGCTTTAAAAGAACTAAAAGAGTGGAATTGGACTGTTCCCTAACACAAAGAAATGTTAAATGCCTGAGGTGACAGATACCCCAATTACTCTGATTTGATTAATTTACATGGTATACCTGTATCAAAACATCACATGTACCTTATAAAGATATACAACTATCATGTACCCACAATAATTAAAAATAAAGATTAAGAAAAAAAAATAGTATATACACATACACAGAAAAAAACCCAAATATGAGGGTATAATAAACATTTTTCTCAATATATACTGCAGGATGACCTACACTGAAAATACTTTCAGAGAAAGAAGTTTTTAAAAGTTGAGAAACAAACCTAGCTGTGTGTTTAAAACAAGCACATTTAAGGCATAAAGATACAGGCAAACTGAAAGTGAAAGAAGGGAAAAAGATATATTGACCAACCAACAAACAAAAAGCTAGCGTGGCCATGTTAATATCCTACGAAAGGGTCCTTAACACTCCCTCGTTAGGATGGAGACGGAACGCTAGAGAATGACAGAACATTCAGCAAGAAGATATAACAGCTCTAAACATGTATGTACGTAACATAGCTTCAAGTGATAAAGCAAAAACTGATGGGACTGCAGGGAGAAATGCACATGTTCACCGTCCTGGTAGGGGATTTTGGCACACTTCTAGATTATTGACAGGCCAAACAGACAAAAAATGTTATTTCCCTGGCAGATCTGAAATCACAAGCTTTTTGCATCTGGAAATGTAGTTTCCAGCCTTCCACCCCCTGTGACATAAGGGAGAACATAACAGGAGTGGAAATGGATGCTACAAACCAATAAATATTACTAACATTTGGTACATCAATATTCCGTATTTATATTATTATGCATATGCAAACGTTATTGACAAAGTGTATTTTTCTTTCCTGCACTACTTTCTTTGAATTGATAATTGTTTTTTCTTTCTCATTTGTTTAGTTTTCTGTGTACTTCAACGTCACAGAATTCAATAACTCAACTTCAAACTCTGCCAACTCTCTAAAACCCCTCTTAATACCTTCAGAAAAATCTATCAGTTTCATCATCTTGAAGATCTTTCTCCTGGGCTGGTTAGAGTCCCCAGAGAAGTCTCTTCCGGTCTCCTGCTTGGAGGGAAAGGCCAGGTGTCCAGCGGCTGGAGATGGACTTGGAGGTCTCAACATTTGGGAAACAAACCCAACTTTTCTTGCGTCCTCTAACCATATCTGAAGGAAGTTGAAATTTTCATAAAAGAATTTTACCAAAGAGTAAAGAAGAATGATCGCAACAAAAGACCAAACAGACAAACAAACAAACCCCGGAAAAATCAGCCATCATCTGTTTCTCTATACAAAGAATCCAGCAACATTGTATACTTGCTAAAGTCTCAGGGGTCCTGGCCTAAGGAGTGAGAGATAGCAATGAGGATTACTAGTATTACTAGATACATTTATTGAGGGGGTCTGGGATCCCTGGAAAGCCAGGATTCCATTGTAACTATCATCCAGTGCTCCAAATATCCAAGGAGGACCAGATTCACATACAGGGCAAACCTGACTCCAAGCAACAGGCGTCCTTCTGCACCAGGCAGGGGTAATGGCGCCATCTGTGGGTCACTGCAGGAGAGAGCACAGATGCAATTGTATTCTAGAAACAAAGGGAGGGAGCGGTGGCAGGGGCCTCAGGAATTGGGTCACTCACTCTTCCTGTCATTTAATGAGAAGTGATCTCTGCAGTGTTCGCCACATGATCTTTGTTTAATGACCAGATGTTTAAAAGCAACGCAAGAGAAGGACAGACCAGTACGTGAGCCTGGGTGTGAATTAGGCAGGAGGTGGGGGGGGCGGTGGGGGGAAGATCAAGCTTGTGCAGGTCCGTGTCCTATAAAAGCAATGCTAAAGGGAACTTAGTTTAAGGATTCTCTCCCAAAATACGACCAAAGGGGTGATGGGGGTGGGGTGTACGCTCGTATAAGGAGAAGCAGTGGATCACAGCTTGGGGACAGGTTTAGGGCTGGATGCAGTCCAACTGCAGCTTGGGAAGTCAAGTCCGTGTACCTTAATTCTTTAATAACACCCTACATTCGCTTACCAAGTGCCAGGCATTCTCACAAGCACTCTAACACATTTATTAATCACTAACCCTCACAACAATGCTGTGAGGTAGACGTTTTCTTAGCCCCCATTTTATATGTAAGGGAACTTGAGGCACAGGGATGTTGCATAACTTGCCTAAGGCCACACAGCATGGAGAAGCCAAGAGTCCAACTCAGGTGGTCTGGCTCTAGAGCCCAGGTCTTAGCCACTGCACTGTCCTGCTTCTCTGACATCTGCCACCAACATCTGCTCCACATTCTTCTAAAATGTGTTGCATATTTCCTGTCTTTTAATATGGAGCATGAGGAACATCAAATAAGCATTTATTGATGGTTTTGCTTAAAGTGTTGACCACCCATGACGGCGCTAATACAGGGCTGGGTTCAGGGGCTGCTGAGAGGGGGCCCTCGGCGGCCAGGTCATTCTGGGGTTCTTGAGTCTCCTTCACTCCATGGAGGAGAGAAAGCTATGGGAGCATTTTAAGCAGGGGAGTGACATGGTCTGATTTACGTTTTAGAAGCTGATTTAGGTCTTTTCTGAGGGTAGCGGACATAGAGACCTGGCAATGACCGTGAAGCCAGAGCCCCTGCAGGTGTGGTCTCCCAGCCTGGCGTCTGGGACTGGCTTAGGGGAGGGAGCGTGAGTGTGGAGGTGAGTGGGGGCCACGTATCCCCTCTCCTGCTCTTCACCCCCAGTATCCTCTGAGGGGACTGTGTCCTGCTATAGTGCCTCACAAGATAGACGGTGTCTCCTGCCTTGCCTGGCCACTGGCCTTTGCCCCTGCTCCATCCTGCTTCACTGGAGAAGGGCTAGGTGTGAAGTGGGTGGGGTTGGGGGGCTTCATAGCATCCTGCCCCATGGAGGTGCCACAGTCCGCCTGTGGCATCTGTCTTCAGGGGCTCCTGCTAGGATGGACTGTGCCATGCCCACAGGCAGAGAGCTGGATGAGATGATCCACCGGTTCTTTCTGGAGTGTTCATCTTCCTTCTCTTTTGCCATTTAGTTGTGAGCAGCACAAAGTAGGAACAGTGAGGCCTCTGAAGTGGGGGGCGTGTCTTGATTTTGCAGAAGGATTTGATCTGCAGCTAGCAGAGTGTGGGCAAGGAGAGAGAGGGTGGGAGGACTTGAGGCACAAGAGAGAAGAGGGAGTAAAGCTGTGTCCTAAAAGGGAAAGTCACCAGGACTGGGTGAGGCCTGGGAGGAGGCAGCGGAGGGCCAAGGGGAGCAAGATGAACAGCTTGGTGAGAAGCTCCAGCGACTTCCAGGGTGGAGTTTCTGCAAGAACCATTTTACCTGCTTCCTGTCCCTAACCTCCAGCCTTTGCTAGACCATGAAAATGCACCTTCCGGACCTCCCACTGCAGGGAGTAAGATGGACGAGGTCCCCAGCTGCTGTGCTGAGGCCACGCTTCCCAGCCAGTGGCAGAGCATGGTGCGGACACTAAGGCAGGATGCTAAAGGGGTGCCTGGGAGACATGAGGCTCCTTTGACGGGTGACTTTGGCTCAAGGACTTCCCATTGGCTTTGCTGAACTCTCTTCAGACCAACAGCCGCCTGGGACAGATGCTTCCGCTCAACTTCTCCTCTCTCCTCCCCTTGGGTCCAGACTTGCACTGTAGTCTGACAGCTCTCCCAGCCTCTTCCAGCTGCCTCCAGGGTTTCCCTTGCAGGCGTCTCCCCTAACACATCTATGGTGTGTTTAATACTGCCTTGGCATTTGCTTCTTGGAGGACCTGGATAAATACACTCCCCTTGCTCAGGAATAGAAGCCTCTTTTTATGTATGTATGTATGTATGTATGTACGTCGCCCAGGCGGCAGTGCAGTGGCATGGTCATAGGTCACAGCAGCCTCAAACTCATGGGCTCAATCCATCCTTCCACCTCAGCCTCCCAAGTCACTGGGACTACAGGTGTGAGCTCCTTTTTAGACTCTTCCTTCCTAGGGGCCCAGTCCAGATCCCCCACCTTTGCTAAGCTGCTGACAGTGAGGGGTGACCAGGAGCAGGGGGCATCTCTGCAGTGCTTGGCTTCCCAGAAGGAGCCCTGCCCTCCTTCCTCTCCAGCACGAAGACCTCCGAAGCCAGGGGCCCTGTTTTCACCAGTGAGGCAGCTAGACTGTCGGGCATGTCACCATGGACGACAGCACCAGAGCGTGGAGGACGTTGTCATCCAACCGCACACACTGTCCCCTCCTTCACTTCTTTGACTTCAGCTATTCTTCCAAACTGCCTTATTTTGGGTGGTGGGTAAATAAGCGACAGGGAGGAGCTTCCTGGTACCTGTGGCCCCTTTCCCAGCCCCTCCTGCCTCACTCTCAGCCCCCTTTTGGCATCCCCATGAGTCCCTCACAGGGGCCATGCAACCTCGATTTTAGGAAAGTAGAGAACTGTGAAGAACAAGAGTTCTCCAGGAAAAAACCTAAGATGGATGGCCAGGAAACCTTCCTCTGTTTCCTTTATTCATTTATTTTAACTTTTTAAACATTTACTGACTGTTAATTGTGATAGATACACTAGTCATTTTTATGGATTTCCACAGTTAATCTTTACAACCCTGTGAGGTAGGTACTATGGATTATTAACCCCGTTTTGCTAAGATGACTCACCCTGATGTTAGAAAGCTAGGAAATGGTGCAGCCAAGGTCTGGACTAAAGCTTTCTGACTTCAGAGCTGTTTATTCATTCAACAGATACTTATTTCAGTGCCTGACATTGTTCTGGGCAAAGGGCTGCAACAGAGCCCCGAACAGGTGGATTCTTGACCTCATGCATCTCACAGTGTAGGGCTTGTTATGTCATTGCGCGGGAAGTCATTGATTTCAGAGTCAGACCTGGGTTTGAAGCCTTGCTCCATCATGTTGTATCTGCCACCTGGGCAAGCCACTATGGCTCTCTGTTCCCCAGTTTTGTCACCTGTTCTGTGCAGGTTAAGCAGGTCCAGCTCAGATTGTTTTGGATGTGACGAGGCCATGTAGTAATGTGTGGTACGTAGACACAAAACAGGACACCCCCTAAATAGTTCATAGAACTGAAAGTTGACTTTTTTTTTTTTTTTGAGACAGAGTCTCACTCTGTTGCCCAGGCTAGAGTGAGTGCCATGGCATCAGCCTAGCTCACAGCAACCTCACACTCCTGGGCTCAAGCGATCCTCCAGAGTAGCTGGGACTACAGACATGCACCACCATGCCCGGCTAATTTTTTCCATATATTTTTAGTTGTCCAGATAATTTCTTTCTATTTTTTTTAGTGGAGATGGGGTCTTGCCCTTGCTCAGTCTGGTCTTGAACTCCTGAGCTCAAACAATCCGCCCGCCTCGGCCTCCCAGAGTGCTAGGATTATAGGTGTGAGCCACCATGCCGGGCTGAAAGTTGACTTTTAATGACAAAGTACAGCTGGAGCACAGGGCTGGGGTGGGTGGTGGGGCTCACGTCAGACTGTCTGGTGTGCTGTGGCAATGGTGATGAGGGCCCCAGATACACCAGGGGCTGGGCTGGCTGCATGGACCACTGCCACCACTACTGCTTGGTGGTGGCCTGGTGGACATCTCCATAGATGCCAGCACCACCTCTTTCACTTTCGCCCCAAGGCTTCCTTGGCAGTCCTGATAGCACCTTGGAAGGGTCTTCACCTTGTAGCTTGGCTGAGATGCATTAAAACCCCTTGATAATATTGACCATGTTACTTTTGGGCAATTTGATTATGATGTGCCTTGGTGTGGTCTTCTTCATATTTCTTGTGCTTGGGGTTTGTTGACCTTTTTGGATCTGTGGGTTTGTAGTTTCCTTGAAGTTTGGAAAGTTCTCAGCCATTTTTCTTCAAAATTTTTTCTGTCCCTCCTCCCCTTAGAAAAGTCCAATTGGCTGCTTAAAGTTGTCCAACAGCTCACTAATGCACTTTTCATTTCTTTTTTGTTGTTGATACATAATAATTATACATATTTATGAGTACACATGATATTTTGATACATACATATACACTGACGCATACAGTGTATAATGATCACATCAGGGTTATTGGGATAGCTTTCACTTCAAACACGTGTCATTTCTTTGTCCTGGGAACATTCCTAATCTTCTGTTCTAGTTATTTTGAAATATACAATAAATTACTGTTAACTATAGTTGCCCTTACTGTGCTATTGAACACTAGACCTTATGCCTTCTATCTGTATTATTGTGCCCATTAACCAATCTCTCCTCATCTGCCACTCCCCAGTACCTTTCCCAGCCTCTAGTAACCACCATTCTACTCTCTACCGTCGTGACATAAATATTTTTGGCTCCTACACATAAATAAGAACATGTGACATTTATCTATGTCTGGCTTGTTTCACTTAACATAATGTCTTCCAGTTCCATCCATGTTGCTGCAAATAACAGGATCTCATTTTTTATGGCTGAAAAATATTCCATTGTGTACATACAGCACATTGCTTTTATCCATTCATCTGCTGATGGACACTTAGGTTGATTCCATATCTTGGCTATTGTGAATAGTGCTGCAATAAACATGGGAGTGCAAGTACCTCTTCGATATACTCATTTCTTTTCCTCCGACTATATACCCAGCAATGGGATTGCTGGATCATATGATAGTTCTATTTTTAGTTTTTTGAGGAACCTCCATGTTTTCCATAATGGCTGTATTAGTTTACATTCCCAGCAACAGTGTGTGAGTGTTCCCCTTTCTCTGCATCCTTGCCAGCATTTGTTATTTTTGTCTTTTTGATAGTAGCCATTTTTTGTGTGGCTAGATAAATTCTAAAAGAGCTGTAACACTATAATAATGGTCATTTTTTAGCTGGGTGTGGTGGCTCACGCCTATAATCCTAGCACTCTGGGAGGCTGAGGCAGGGGGATTGCTCAAGGTCAGGAATTTGAGACCAGCCTGAGCAAGAGTGAGACTACTAAAAATAGAAAGAAATTAGCCAGACAACTAAAAATATATAGAAAAAATTAGCTGGACATTGTGGTGCATGCCTGTAGTCCCAGCTACTTGGGAGGCTGAGACAGAAGGATAGCTTAAGCCCAGGAGTTTGAAGTTGCTGTGAGCTAGGCTGATGCCATGGCACTCTAGCCTGGGCAACAGAGTGAGACTTTGTCTCAAAAAAAATAAAATAAAATAAAATAAGGTAACGGTCATTTTTAACTGGGGTGAGATGGTATCTCATTGTAGTTTTGATTTGCATTTCCCTAATGATTAGTGACGTTCTGCATTTTTCCATATAGTAATACTTGTTGGCTATTTGTATATTTTCTTTTGAGAATTCTCTATTTACATTTTTTGCCCATTTTAAAATCAGACTTTTTTTTTGCTGTCGAGTCATTCGAATTCCTTATAATTCTAGTTATTAATCCCTCATCAGATCGATAGTTTATAAATATTCTCTCCCATTCTGTAGGTTGTCTCTTCACTTTATTGATTGTTTCCTTTGCCGTGCAGGAACTTTTTAGCTTGATGTGATCCCATTTGTCTATTTTTGCTTTTGTTGCCCGTGCTTTTGAGGGCTTACCCCAAAAATTTTTGCCCAAACCAATGTCCTGAAGCATTAGTAGTTTCATAGTTTCAGGTTTTACATTTAAGTCTTTAGTCCTTTTTGATTTGATTTTTGTATATGATGAGAGATAAAGATCTGGTTTCATTCTTCCGCAAATGGATATCCAGTTTCCCCAGCACCATTTATTGAAGAGACTGTCCTTCCCCCATTGTATATTCTTGGTGTCTTCGTTGAAAATGAGTTGGCTGTAAAACATGGATTTATTTTTAGGTTCTATATTCTGTTCCATTTGTCTATGTGTCTGCTTTTTTTTTTTTTTTGCCAATACTGTGCTGTTTTGATTACTTTGGATTTTTAGTATATTTTGAAGTCAGGTGGGGTGATATCTTGAGCTTTGTTCTTTTTGCTCAGGATTGCGTTGGCTATTAAGGGTCTTTTGTGGTTTCATATGAATTTTAGGATTTTTTTTATTTTTGTGAAGAATGTCATTTGTATTTTGACAGTTATTGCATTGAATCTGTAGATTGCTTTGGGTAGCATGAATATTTTGACAGTTATTGCATTGAATCTGTAGATTGTTTTGGGTAGCATGAATATTTTAACAATATTAATTCTTCCAGTCCATGAGCATGGAATTTTTTCCCCATTTTTCTTGTGTCCTCTTCAACTTCTTTTTTTTTTTTTTTTTTTGA
>NW_012147986.1:2366173-2382437 GCF_000956105.1 Propithecus coquereli
AACAAAGGAATCTGTAACTGATTGTGATCAATTAGCTGTAAACACTGCTATTGATTTTTGTATGTTGATTTTGTATCCAGCAAATTTATTCAATTTGTTTATTAGTCCTGACAGTTTTTTGGTGGGGGTTTAAAGTTTTTCTAAATATAACATCATGTCGTTGGTGAACAAGGCTAATTTGACCTCTTCCTTTCCAATTTAGATGCCCTTTATTTCTTTCTCTTGCCTAATTGCTATGGCTAGGAGTTCCAGTACTATGTTGAATAAAAGTGGTAAAAGTGGGCATCCTTGTGTTGTGCCAGATCTTAGAGGAAAGGCTTTCAATTTTTCCCCATTCAGTATGATGTTAGCTGTGGGTTTGTCATATATGGCATTTATTATTTTGAACCCAGTTTGTTGGAGTTTTATCCTGAAGGGATGTTGAATTTTATCGAATGCTTTTCCAGCATCTATTGAAATGATATATGGATTTTGTCCTTGGTTCTGTTAATGTGTTGTATCACATTTGTTGATTTACGTATGTTGAACCATCCTTGCATCCCTGAGATGAATCCCACTTTATCATGGTGAATTACCTTTTTTCTTTTATTTATTTATTTATTTATTTGCTGGAGTCTCAGTCTTTAGTCGGGCAGGGTGTGTCATGCACGCACACACTCAGGCTTCAGATCTTATTGAAAGCTGCAATGTTGACACTCTACATGTGCTCCTCAAACTTGGTGATCTCCTCTTCCAGCAAGGCAGTCCTCACCTTATCATCCTCCACCACACACTGGATTTGCAGTTACAGATGCCGCAGCCCGTGGGCACCAGCCTGGAGCCCCACCAGATCAGCATGTCCAGCTGGATGGAGTGCACACAGGCCTCCATCTGGGCCATATCTGTCTTATCATCCCAAGGCTTAACATCTAGGAGGATGGAGGACTTGGCCACCAGTGCAGGCTTCTTGGCCTTCTGTGCATACTGCTGCAGCCTCTCCTCCTACAGCCAGGCTGCCTCCTGGTTCTACTCTTTGTTGTCTCTGCCAGACAGGTCAATGTCATCATCCTAGGCATGTGTAGCCACCTTCTTGGTTGGGGACTCCACTTGGTGCATGAAAGAGTCAAACTGGATCTGTGGGGCTGCAGCCTAGTGGGTGGGCGGTCTTTTCTCTGGCACGCTCAGCCCAGCCTCCAGCTTGGAGATTGCCTGCTGCAGATCCCGCACCTCTGGCAGGTTCTGTTTCTCTACTTCCAGGCTGGCAATCTGGACGACAAGCTCGCTGTGGTCTCCACTAGCCCTGCTGGAGGCCCTGGGGCCAAGCTTCTGGCCAGGGGTTTCAGTATGTTCTCTCAGGCTCCCATAATGTCTCGGAGGGTCACAGTGGTGCCATTCTCCTGGTGGGAGCAGCCAACCACAGGCTGGTTTATCTGCTCATAGAATTTCCTTTCTGCATCATCATATTTGAACTTGTTGAATCAGATCTTCTCATGGACCAGGAAGTGTGTAGCCACTTTTCTAATGCCAGCCAAGGATGTGGTGACCAACGCAGGGGGACTGGACTGATGCTAGGGTGTGAATGATCTTTTAAACATGTCGTTGAATTTGGTTTGCTAGTATTTGGTTGTGGATTTTTGCATCGATGTTCATCAGGGATGATATTGGCCTGTGGTTTTCTTTGTTGCTGTGTCCTTGTCCGGTGGGTAATGCTTACCTTGGAGAGAGAGTTTGGAAGTAGTCCATCCTCTTTAGTTTTTTGGAATAGTTTGAATAGAATTGATATTAGTTGTTTATTAAATATTTGGTAGAGTTCAGCAGTGAAACCATCAGGCTTTTCTTTGATGGGAGACTGTTTATTATGGCTTCAATCTCATTACTCCTTATTGGGTTGTTAAGGTTTTCTGTTTCTTCATGGTTCAATCTTGGTAGGTTGTATGTGTTTGGGAATTTATCCATTTATTCTAGGTTTTCCATTTGTTGGCAGATGGTTGTTCATAATAATGTCTAATGATCCTTTGTATTTCTGTGGCATCAGTTGTAATGTCTCTTTTTCATTTCTGATTTTATTTGTTTGTATCTTCTCTCTTTTTTTTCTTAGTATAGCTAAAGGTTTGTTGGTTTTGTCTTTTCGAAAATTCAACTTTTTCTTTCCTTGATATATTTGTTTTTGTTTTTCTAAGTCTCAATTTTATTTGTTTCTGCTTTGATCTTTATTATTTCTTTCTACCCTTTGCTCTTTCTCAACTCCCTCTTGAAGGCCAGTAACTATTATATTTGCTTTTTTGAGGCTATTCTCTAGATTTTGTAGGTGTTCTTCATTTCTTTTTATTCTTTAAAATCTTTTCTCCTCCTACTGTGTATTTTCAAATAGCCCACTTCGAGTTCCCTTATTCTTTCTTCTGCTTGATCAATTCTGCTGTTGAGACCCTCTGTTGCATTTTTTGGTTCAGCCAATGTATTTCTCAGTTCCAGGATTTCTGTTTGATTTTTCAAATTATTGTGTCAATCTCCTTGTTAAGTTTCTCTGATAAATTTCTGAATTGTTTTTCTGGGTTATCTTGGAGTTTGCTGAGTTTCCTCCAAACTGCTATTTTGAATTCTTGACCTGAGAGCTCACAAATTGTTGTCTTGCTTGGGTTGGTAACTGGCTCCTTGTTTTGTCCATTTGGGGAGGTCATGGTTCCCTGTTTGCTGTTGTTTCTTATGGATGTACATCTACGTGTTTGCATTGAAAGATAGTTATTTATTTCAGTCTTCACTGTCTGGTTTGGTTTGGTCTTTCTAGAGTATGTTTGCTTAGAGGTTTTGTGCAGTTTGTTGAGTTCCCTTAGCCCTAGAGTACTGCCTCCTTTTGGGCACTAGATGGAGCCTGAAGCCCAGGTTTGCTGCAGTTCCACAAAAGTTTCAAGTGCCTTATGTGGTGTCTGGCTTCTGTTATTCCAGCTACTTGGCGATCTGAGAAGGGAAGATGGCTTGAGGCTCAGAGTCTGGGCAACACGGATAGACCCTGTCTCTAAAAAAATTAACCAGGTGCATGGTGGTCTGCACCTGTAGTCCTAGCCACTCAGGAGGCTGAAGCGAGAGGATTGGTTGAGCCCAGGAGTTTGAGGCTGCAGTGAGCTATGATCACCTATTGCATTCCAGCCTGAGCAACACAGTGAGACCCTGTCTCTAAAAAAACAAAAAGTTTGAAGCACTGCCCATCCTGGCTGTGTGAGAAGGTTGGCTAGGGCTTTGTGACCAGAGGATCCGTGGAGCCTGCTTCCTACAGTACGGTGCTGCTGAACTGACTCTCTGACTTGGCATCTGCTTTGGCTGATATGAAGATCAGCCCATGAGTTTTGTGCACTGGGGTTGCTAGCCCCACCTGCACGGATTGTCTCTAGCTGCCCTCAGGGTATTTTCTCTCTACAGGCACTCATGGTGCTTCCCATGGGTTGAGGCAGAAACAGCTTTCTTGCGAGGGAACCCAAGATGGTAGAGAAGCTGGATGTCCCCCGCAATCTCACTTTTTCCAGTGGAGACCCTGAGTCCAGGGGGATTTTTCCACATAGTGCCTGGCAGCTTGGGAGAGGGGCATCGCAGGTAGAGAAATCTCTTAAAAATTGCCTGCAATTTTTCACTTCTCTGTAGCCCTGGGGATCATCACAGCTTTAGCTTTGAGTTCTGGAACATTACTGGTGATAACCTTGGCACTGGATAGTTATTTTTGATTTTCTGTGTAGGAGAGTGAAGCCAGGTTGCTTTACTCTGCCATCGTGGTGGCATCATTCTGACCTGCTTTTTATTTCTTAAATTCTTTTTTTTCTCTGTGTTTCATTTGAGATCACTTCTATCGAATGCCTTCAAGTTTGCAAATCTTTTGTGATGTATAATCTGTTGTTAATCCCATTCAATGTGTGTATGTTTTAAATCTGAGATATTGTAGTTCATTTCTGGAAGTTTGATTTGGATCTTCTAGAAAAACATCTTCCATGCCTCTACTTAACTTTCTGAACATATGAAATACAGTTATAATGCCTGTTTTAATGTCCTTCTCTGATAATTCTAATGTCTGTATCATTATGGGTTAATTTCAATGGATTGATCATTCTCCTCATTATGGGTCTTGTTTTCTTGCCTCTTTGAATACCTGATAATCTTTGATTAAATGCCAGACATTATGAATTCTTCCTTTTGGGCACTGGATATTTTTGTATATGTATAGTCTTTGCTTTATTCTGACATGTAGTTAAGTTACCTGGTAACAGATTATTTTGGGTCTAGCGTTCCTGATTTGTGAGGCAGGTGCGGGAACTGTTCAGTCTAGGGCTGAGCGTCCTCTACCACTGAGACCATGCCCTCCTGAGTACTCCCCCCAGTGCCCTGTCAATTTAGATTTTCCAGTCTGGCTCTGTTGGGGGCAGACACCATTCTAGGCTTTATGTCAGCACCAGCCACTGTTCCTTCTAATCCTTTCGAATAGTTAGTTCTTTCCCCAGCCTCAGGGGTTTTTCTCACACACATGTGCTGATCAGTACTCCGCTGGCTACATGAGGAAGAGCCTCTGCAGGTCCCTGGAGTTGTGTATCTGCACAGCTTTCTTCTCTCTGATGCTCTGTCCTATGTACTACGGCTGCTTTGTCTCCCTGGAATCCCAGCTCTTCTCCTCAACTCAGGGAACACACCTGGCTCTGCCTGTTTTCCTTCCTGTGCTGTGGCTGGAACTCCCAGGGTAGTAAGCTGGGGCAATCACATGGCTTGCCTCGTTTATTTTCTTTGTCTCAGGGATCACTGTCCTTCATTGCCTGATGTCCAGTGTCTTAAAAACCATTGTTTCCTGTATGTTGTTTGTTCCCCGCCCCAGGTGGGAGAGTAAACATGGTTTCCATTACTCCATTTTGGCCAGAAGCACAAATCTTCATTTGACCACTTTAGTTTTGAACTAGGCCAAGCCAAATTCCTAGGTGGCTTAGAAGATGCCACTAGAGGAGTCCCAGGGCATCCCTGTAGATTTGCAACCAGCTCCTGTTCTCACAATTCATGTAGTAAATGCATCGTTCTTCTCCGCACAAGCTGGGTGTGGATGGTATTATAGGTGAAGGTGACGTGTCCGGTTCTGTGGTCCCACGATGGAGTCCTCAAGGATATAGACCCAGTGGGTGGCACTGGCAGTAAATAGTCTCTTTGCCTAGTGGGGTATCTTCTCGGTTTTGGTCAGGGGCCCTTGGGACAGGGGCCTCTGGACAGAGTTACTTCCTAGTTTCTATGTCTTCCATCAAAACATATTTGTTCCAGGGGTTTAAGCATCATTATTAGGAGGCAATAAACACTTGGTCCCGGGAGCTCTGGAGCACTTGCTGGCCCAGAAAATTCCTCATGATTGTTCCAGGTGGGGAGAGCTTACAACATGAGCAGCATCAGGGCTATAGAGCCCAGGGGACACCTGGAGGCCAGGCTGGGCAACAGTTGGTGCACGTCTCCTGGGCTCCCAGCTCCATCACCACTCAGCACCCCCTATGAGGGGCTATCAAGCTATATTAACAGTGTATTTTAAAAGAAAACCATAACTTGAGTCTAATCATGTGAAAGCAATCATATAAATCCAGAATTGAGGACATTCTACAAGCAACTGGCATGAACTCTCTAATATATCAGTCTTGAAAGATAAAAAGAGGGGTGTGCGTGTGTGTGTGTGTGTGTGTGTGTGATGATGGTGGTGAGGCTGTTCTAGCTCAGAGGAAACTAAAGAGCCATGACAATCAAATGTCATATATGAACTTTAATTGGGATTCTGGAAACAGGAAATAAACCCAGCTATAGGGTTTAAAATCTTTTTATCTAGTGTTGATGTTATATCCACATTAAATTCCTTGGGTGTGGTAATGGTATTATGATTATGGAGGAGAATGTCCTTGTTTTTAGGCTGAAATATCAAATAATGCTGAAATGCTACCATTTACTTTCAAATGATTCAGCAAGGAAAAACATATGTTATATACGTATATAAATGTACACATATATACATATACATATACACATCGACAGGGTGCAAAGGTCCTGAGGAAGAAACAGGCTGCCATATTTCCAAACACAAAGAAAGACAGTGAGGAGGAGAGTGGTAAGTGATGGGAATGTGGATATAGACAGGGGTCAGGTCCCAAAGGGTTTTGTTAGATGATAAAGATATTTTATTTTCAAGGTAATGAGAATCCTTTGGAGCAGGGACTCATGGAATCAGATTTATGTTTTATTATCCCATTATTCATCTCACTTCTCCCCACATACTCAGGAAGTGTATTCTCGGGTCCCTGGAGTTGCCACACTCATGGAAACGGTTTTGTACCTCATAGTCATGTAGCTGTCTCCCCTCCACCCAATCTCTCTGGTGGCCGAACATGGGGCCTTTGTGGTCCTGGTGGTTCTTGCTCCCTGGAACCAAGGGGTTTCCCTGTCAAGTCACCCACTTCCGAGAAGGTAACCATAGGCCTCACTCACGAAAAGGAGCCATGCGTCACATCAGGGAGTTGTGGCTGTGGGGAGCAGCCAGGCCTCTTGTGGCCAGGGAAGAGGAAGATCCGTAGACAGAACTTAAAACAAGCAACAGCATGTTGTTGGAAATTGGCAACAAATAATTCTTAGAATAGAGAATTCTCAAGAGGGCTGGGGGCTCATTGCTTTCATTTTATGCTGGGATCTGTGTGTCTTTTCCCTACTCTGGGCCTCCCTGATACCATTTAACAGTGTCATACTCCTAGCACCCCTGTCCTTCATCCCAAACCTATAGCCAAATCCCCTTATTCTCCTTTCTGGAGAAAAACCACACAGTTGGGTAGATCAGGGCCATAGGAGGAAAACAGTTGTGTGCTGGTCTTGGCCCTTGCAGGCTCTCAGGAGCCTACTGTGTGCCTCCCTTCTCAACTCTGCATTCCCTGACATCCTGTCAACTTGAAACTGGCCATGCTGGGAATATTTACACAATGGTAATTGGCAAATACTACAAGTCAGGGTTTCCTGTCTAGAACCAGAGGGCCAGTTGTTAAATATCTTTGAACCACTGTGTTAACTGAAGAAATAATAAGTTTCATAGTTTGGAAAGGAGAGCTTTATTTCTCATAAAGGGTTGTAGCCTGTGGGTGGCCATTCTGGCAGGCTGGAAAGCAGGGCCCCTGGCCACAAGCCAGTAACACGTGCTTCAAGGAAGGGACAATGGTAAAAGAAATTTATACTGAGCAGGATGGCTATATGTACTTATTTAACAAGCTATAGGAGGAGTCATGAATATTTATGAAAAGAGAAACATGTGCCTGCACAGTGGAGTTTTCTACCCTTTTATGAGATTGATGTTTGGAAATGGCCACCCTCTGTATCAAAAAGGTAAAATAAGAATACTTGGTAGACTCATCAAACCATGTTGACCACTATTATTGGTGGTCTCTTATCAGGAAACAATGCTGATCTAGGGAGGAGGGTCCATTCAGTTGGGTAGGGGGCTTAGGATTTTATTTTTAATTTACAATTGCATATTTCATTTGTTTAAAATTCTCTCTCTCCTGAACTTAATCTTGAGAATAGGCTTAATGTTGACAATGGTGCTCATAAAAAAGATCTTCAGGACATAAGGAGAAATATTCCCTCCCACAAAACTACAGAAGCAAATCTGTTTAAAGTTCTGATAAAGAGATGTATTGAGAATATTCACAAAGGGCATCAGTTTTACTCTGCTGCCCAGTGGGGAGACTTGTGGAAAATGTATAATTTTGCTCTATTTTCATGTAAAAAAGAAGTCTTTTAAGATGTCTGGACTTCAGAGATTGCTATATTGTACTATAAGTGTAACCTTTAAACCTAAAAGTCTATAATTTGTTTGGGTGTTTCTTGATAATTTGATGCCCTGATAACAATATTTACATTGATTTTTTTTCCCTGAGGGTATAACATGCAAGATTTTAAGTGAGTTCAGAAAAGGAGCTTTGGTATTTCCCCTGCCCACCTCTGTGTATGCTGGATTCCTTACGTAAAGGCCTGGGAGCCTGCGACATTTGCAGAGCCACTGTGAATATGTGATCTCAGAGCTGCCTGTTTCCTTGTCTTTGGTGAGCTTCCTCTTCCGTTCTCCTTCACGACTCTAAATCTTCACTCTTCCCTTCAGTTCCCCTATGCAACTCCAGCAGATGATATGTCCTCGTAATTTATCAAAACAACCAGAAAAGAGTGAGGGGAAACAGCCGAAGGGAACCCCACAGGCAGATTTCTGGGGGTGATGGTGGGGTAGGAGCTGACTAACTAACTACACCCACTTCCACCCCATCGAAACGAAAAAAACAAAGGAGCAAAGACCACACCAGCAGTGCTCAAACCCGGAATGTCAAGAACCTTGAGAAGTATCATCTAGAGGCAGAAATTGGGACTCTAGAATTGAAATGAGATTGTATAACCCAACATGGTGCTTCCCCTGCAGAGTACGGCAAAAGGAGGCCACACAAAATTCTGAAACATTTCACTGATAACTCCCAGCCCAACATCCTCTACACCCAACTCATACCAAGTCTTGTTAATTCTGTTCCTAAATATATCTGAAGCCCCCCAATTTCTCTGCATACCCACATTTTCTAATGAGCTGTTTTTGGTATATAGGAAATTTATTCATGTGGATTATTTTTGTCCATATGATTATTGGATTCTCTTATTGATTTAAATAACTCTTCCAGATTTTTCTTTTAGATTTCATAGGTTAAAAATCATATCATCTTTTTTTTGGCTTTTTTTTGGAGACTGAGTCTTGCTCTGTCACCTAGGCTAGAGTGCGGTGGCATGATGATAGCTCACTGCAACCTCAGACCCTTGGGCTCAAGCAATCCTCCTGCTTCAGTCCCCACAGTAGCTGGGACTACAGGCACACACCATTACCCCTGGCTAAAATCATACCATCTATAAATAATAATAACTTTGTCTTCTTTCTTTCAAAAAAAAGATTGGTACTTACAAGAAGAAAACAAAATATGTTGATTGGCAGATAAAAAGGAAACAGAGAGACATCATGTGCTTCTAGATATAAAGGACATCAAATCTCCCTAAATTATGTTACAGCTTTACTAAAATTCCACTTAAAATCTCAATAGGACTTGCCAAAAGGTAATTTGAAAGAAAAAGTTAAAAATAGCTAAGAAAATTTTAATTAAAAAAAGGTTAAAAAAGATGCATGATATTTTAAGATATTTTGTAAAGCAACTATTAGTTTGGTAATATTGAGAGAATTTGAAGAACAAAGAAACAGAATAGAGAGGCCCTAAACAGAGCCTAGAATACAACACTTTCTAAATGTCTAAGGAAGCATCTGAAATGAGTGGGTGAAGGTAGAGACCATCCAGTAGGATGATGTGGTGTTCTGCGGGTAGCATGGCCTTCTTTGGACGGGCGATGATTCTTTGCGTGATTCATCTGGGGAAGTGGCAAGATGTTATAGAGCAAACTGGAACTTGGAAATCAGAGAGAACTACAATCTCTCTCTGAATCTTCCTTTCTTGGAGTCAGGCCAATATTTCTCAGCCTGAGAAGTGTCATCCACTAAGAGAGTGTAAAAGAAAAATGATGATGGAAATCCTGGTAAAAAAGTGTTAAACAAACTTAACACAGGACCTCTCAGGACTTTAATATGAATCCCCGAGAAAGGTGTACAGCATGAAATATTTCACATACTTGTTTAATCTTGGAACCCTTTTTTGGGAAGAGCATACTGCACTAGTATTCCATGAAACACACTTCGGTAAGGCTGAGTCAGTCCTAAAAGGAGAGGGGATATTTTGGGAGGTATGTTACAAGTATTCTTTTTTGAGACAGAGTCTCACTCTGTTGCCTGGGCTAGAGTGCCGTGGTGTCAGCCTAACTCACAACAACCTCAAACTCCTGGGCTCAAGAGATCCTACTGCCTCAGCCTCCTGAGTAGCTAGGACTACAGGCATGTGCCACCATGCTTGGCTAATTTTTTCTGTATATTTTTAGTTGTCCAACTAATTTCTTTCTATTTTTGGTAGAGACGGGGTCTCGCTCTTGCTCAAGCTGGTCTTGAACTCCTGACCTCGAGCGATCCTCCTGCCTCGACCTCCCAGAGTGCTAGGATTACAGGTGTAAGCCACCACGCCCAGCTTCATAAGTATTCTTGATTGGAAACCACAGACCCATGTCTGCATAATTTAAGCATAACAAGAATTTATTGGGAGGGTGACCATTTGCTCTCAGACTCAATGGGAAGGCTTGAAATGGGGGCAGGACTACAGAAGGATGGGATCGGAAAAGACCCTCGAGATGTCCCTTGAAGAATCCCAGACATCTCTGCAACAGTGCATTACTGTCTCAGTCACATGGGTGGTGCTATCTGATTGCCTGATCCTGTGAAATATGCCTGAGATCCAGCTGCCAGGCAGTTGAGAAGAAGAAATACCTGATTCCCTTTGTCTTCTGACTAGGAGTTGGGGTCCTGTCTGCCACAGATTTCGAGATTTGTCTTTATTAGTGAGGGTATTCTGGATGGCTCGAAAGGACAGCTATCTCTACAGCCTAACACCCATAAGTCACCTGATCCAGTGCAGCTGTATCTTATCCAACTGAAAACACATCCTCTTCCCAAGAGCAGGCAACACATTGTCTTTTAAATGATTGTGCCCAACTTTAAGTCCAGGATCACTGAGCAACTGACTTTCCTCCTCTAGTTCTGTCATGATCCCATCTGGATATTCTGAACAGTTATATCCAATGGTAAATGAGAGAAAGAAGAAAGAAAAATGAAAAGAAAAACGATATATGGTACAGTAACAAGGAAATGCAAGTAGTAGCTTTAGCCCTGGTTTCTGCTACGTTCACGAGGCCATATGACTTCCCTCCATGATCAGACAAGGTGTCATTATGTTGCCCAAGTTGGTATCAAACTCCTGGCCTCAAGCAACCCTCCTGCCTGGGCCTCCCAAAGTACTGGGATTACAGGCATGAGCCACTGTGCCTGGCCTCCATGAGTTTTAGAAACAGGAAGTAAAACCCTTGAGGATGGGTCATTTTTTTGTCAATGTGAGAGATGCTATCTAATTATATTCCTTGGTACCCACATCCATGGATTTTGGGGGAAGAAACAGCTGTGTTTTAAAGCATGTGCTATGTGCTGCAGAATACCTCCCCAACTTTTCAAGGTGTTGCCTTCCAGCCAGTAACTGACTCTTCAACAGGCCAGCACACTGTTTTATAAGGCCACCTATTTCTGGGTGAGGGGGTACACGGTAAGCGTGGTGAATCCCATGGGCACAAGCCCATTGCTTTTCATCTTTCATGAGTTCCTTAGAAAAGGGTATGTTGTATGGGATGCCATGACAGTCAATCAGTGACTATGGATGATGTTGCTGGCAGAAGTGTGGCAAACAGTGAGAACAAATCCAAATCCAAAATAAATTTCTTTGTCTGTGAGGATAAGACACTGCCCCCTCCATGATGGCAGGGGTCCAATGCCATCAACTTTCCATCAGGTGGCACTTTGATCCACGCAGGGAATGGTACTCTTTTGAGGCTAAGAGATAGCTGCCGTGTTGGCAGGTTGGGCACTCAGCAGTGGCAGCCCTGGAGAGCAGAAGCACACACTGTTCTTCGATGCCCCCATCCATGACACTTTGAGCATGAGTACATTGGGTCATCACAGAACAGGCTGGGCAAAGAAGCTGACTGTCATCCATGGATGGGCCATCTGGTTCGGTCTACTGTTTATTGACAACATCCGTGAGGGGGCTCTTTGGTGAGTATTGGCATGGAACAAAAATATTCTCCCACTCTGGGCCAATCACTAATGGAAAGGGTTCAATGTAATCAACATGTTACTAGGTAGAGGAGTGCTCCCACCCCTAGATGGAGAGAAGTAGGGGCATCATTACTATTACTAATGATTACAATAACAGCATTTATTGAGTGCTTACTATATAATTGTGCTTGTATTAGCTCATTGAATCCATACCCTGTGAGGTAGATGTCATTATCATACCCATTTTACAGATGAGGCAGTTATGTCACAGAGATGTTAAATAACTTGCCCAGAACTCTATCTTGAAAGCAGCCAACCCAGATTTGAACCCAGGTGGTCTGGCTGCAGAGCCTTTGTTCTCAAATACTATGCTGTGCCATCTCTGCCCCAGTCTCTTCGACCTTCCTTCATTCTTCCAGTGTGCCACATTCCCTCAGGACCCCACTCTTGCAGCAATGCCTTTTCCTCTGCCATGAAAGTTTATTCCTACTTTCCGCTCAGATCTCAGCTGAAATGTCACTGTCCAGGGAAGAGATTTTAATCCTGCAGACAAAGCCAGCTTCTCTTTTACATGCTCTGGTGACTCCATGCACTATTCCTTCATGTCACTTCCATGGCATCTGATGTACTTATCTGTGGTGTATTTGTTGTAAGCTCCTCACAGCTCCCCACTACTGCGGGGCCTGGCACACAGAGGATATGCAATGAGCATCTGTTGGCTGGCTCTCCGGTGAGGGGTTCTGGGTGTGTTCTTGACTCTCTGGGAATGTGTTCTGTGTTCCGTGTGTGTGACTGATGGGTGATGGCTTGCTCTTTTCAAGACCCTGTACACACACATAAAGCTCTGGAGTTGTTGAGCTATGAAACTTGTAGGTTTGTTTTGTTGACCACAAGATGGCTTGCTTCTCTTTTCCCTTTCTGGTTCAAGATCATTAACTTTGGGCAAGCACTGACAGACATTTTCACCATGTAGACTGAGCAACTCCTGCTGTGCAACACTGAGCTGGGTGTTTCCCCCATGAAGTTATCTCATGTCACCTGAACTATCTTGGTTGACCAAGGCTCCCCAAAATCATCCGCCCACTAGGTGCATGGCAGAGCTAGAATTCTGCTCCAGGACATACATTTTCCCACTGGATGGGTGGTTTTCAGCCCTGCCTGCATGGGGGACTCACTTGGAGAGTTGATAAAAGTACTGATGCCTAAGCCCCAACCAACACTGATTAGGTCAGAATCTCTGTGGTTGGGTGCTGGTATCTTTACAAATGTGCTCCTAGGGCTGAGAACCACCAGAAGGTCCTAGATATATAGCTCTCATTCTCCCCCCACTCCACCAGGGGAAGGGGAGGGCAATGTGAACATGCAGTTCATGCTGGCCTGACCAGTTGAGGGTCAGCTATATCATTAGAAATGGATTTATTTGCAGGAAATGAAAGCAAGTAACTCTGTGATCTCTGTACTGTGTTTTAAATAGAAGTACTTTGGAAAAATGCCATGTTCTATACCATTTTAACCCCAGTGCTTGTTGTTGTTGTTTTAGGCTTAATCAAGTATATAGTTTATTTTTCTTGCCTTCAAGAAGGCCAAGAATTATCCATAGAGAATTGCATTCTTCTGCAGGGCTGGGACCATGGTGTTTTTTTTAAGGTGGAAACCTCTGCATCTAGCATAGAGCTTGGCATACAATGGGCACTTGAGACATTTCTCTGGATGAATAAATGAATGCCTGAATGGATGAATGAGAGGAGAGGCCGCCATCCATTTCTGTGGGGATGTTTCCAATAGATATGATGGAAGACACTCATTCTAGGGGACCTGGATGAAAACGGCAGCTTCAGGGACACCTCTGTGGAGTAGTGGGAGGCATGTGAAGGTTTTAGGTTCCAGTTATGGTGACAGACCCAGCTACAGAGTCAGCTCAAGATCCTAGTCGAGGGAGAAGTTTACAACCTTAGCAAGATGGAAGAAGAAACCAGAAACATAAATTTGCAGTTGAGAGCAGTTATCTCATTGACTTCCTAAAAGAGAGCAAAACGGAAATGTTTGGAGAAAGAAAACTGTTGTTAAAGTTGGAAGGGAGAGTTGGGGGAACCCTACACAGCATTGGTGTGTAAAGTGAGCAGTACTGTAATTCATTAGAATGTGGGCATATGTCAGGATTGCATAATTTATTGGCTTTATTGATTTTGTTTGTAGAGGACAGGATGTCCAGTTGTGATATTGAACATATTATTGTGGGATTTTGTGTTTTGAGGGTCCTGTTCTTTTTTGTGGGTCTGGGCTCAGGTTGAATGAGTAGTACATGCAGCATGAAAAAGCCTCATTAAGACAGACCTGGACACTTGCTGGGATTTACCTACTCTGAGCACTGGGAACTTGACTCCAATCACTAGCCAGGATCCATGTGGCCAAGGACCAAGTGATTATTGCACAAGTTATACATGATACATGGAGGCGAGAGATCAGCTCTCATTCCATTACTCCTCCCCGCACCAGGGGCAGGGGACCCTGGCCAGGAGCAGTGTGAAATGTGGATGAATGAAGCATAAAATCTGTGTCATGGATTATGCTGTCATCATCTTCAGTTCCTCCTTGTTAAGGAACTAGTGCTAACTCCAGACCAGTGTGGTTAAGGGGACAGCGTTGATCCTGGGGTTTCTCCCCTGGGTGTCCCATGACATTGTTTCCCCATGAAGACTGTGGCTACTCATTTTTACCTCTTGTCTTTTTCTCTGTTCAAGGCAATAATTGGCAGTTCGCCACAGTAGCTCACTTTCTGTGATCCTGAGAATGGCTGGGGGTGTGGGTGATGGGGGCCCTGTGGTCTCTGGAGCTGTGGGGACTCCTAAAGGTTAAGTGGCCTACAGTGGTTTATTGAACGAACTGGGTGGTTAAAGCAACTTTATTTGTTGCCATCATTTCCTTGTCAACCTGCTTTCCTGACTTGTTCTTCTTCACCCCTGGAAAAATCTCAGGCAGATATTATAGCTTTTTTGATCACATTAATACATGAAAACATTCAGTCACATAACCAGAAAAATGCAAGCTCTCATCAAATTATCGTTTCTCCCCTTCCTAAGGCCAGTCATAGAAGTCTGAAGTGGTGGAGGGAGAGCTCGGTCACTTTTCGTCTTGTTCCCCACCCTGCTGTCCTCCTCACACCACTCCTCCTCCCCAACCAAACTGTGCCTTGCTCCAGGTGGCGGAAGGGTCTTCCTCATATGGAACAGTTGAAATCTTGTGTTTGCAACCTCTAGGTGCAGCAAATTCTAAATGCCAATTCATTTTCTCTGGTGTGCTTTTGGGGGTTTTAGGATACCTGCATTGCTGGAGAATCTCTTGCTGGCAATTCTCTTGGGCTCAGGTGATACATCTTCTGGCTGTCTGCTCCTGCTGCACCTCAGCTCCTACCTTCCTATGGTCTGACCACACAGTCCTTACTGGTACAGCCTCTCTTGATCAATTGAGAATAACTTCCTGCTGGGAAGAGTCCAAGTCTGGTCCACTGACACATCTTTTCCTCACCAACCTCTAGAAGAACAGACTATTCCCAAGTTTGCCTTTCTTCTCTATTCTGCTGTCTCAAGGCAGGTGGCTAGCTGAAGCTTCTTACCTTATACTTTTCATTCTTGTGTCCAGTACCAAACTAGATATCTCACAGACTCCAGGGATATATGCCACGCTTTCTGAATGGTTTTATTAAGGCTACCCTAACTTAATATGGTGAGGAAGTGTGGTAGGCAGAATAAGGGCCCCAAAGATGTCTATGTCATATAGTCCCAGGTTCCTATAGTCATGGAGCCCATGACTATATTAAGTTACATGTCGAAGTGGAATTAAAGTTGCTCATCAGCTGACCTTAAGATAGAGAAGCTGTCCTGGATTATCTGGGTGGGCTCAATGTAAGAGTTCTTAAAAGTAGAAATGAAAGGCAGAGCAGACTCAGTGTCCGAGTGATGGGATATGATAAGAACTCAACCTGTTGTTGTGGCTGTGAGCCAAACAGTGTGGGTGGCCTTAGAAGCTGGAGAAGGCAAGGAAGTGGATTTTCCTTTAGAGCCTCCAGAAAGGAATGTTGTCCTGCCAATACCATAATTTTAGCCCAGTTAAACTCATTTTTGACTTTTGACATCCAGAAATGTAAAATGACAAATCTGTATTGTTTTAAGCCACTAAGTTTGTGGTAATTTGTTGTAGCAGCAGTAGGAAACTAATATAGGAAGGAAAATTTCTTCATCTTTTATGGGGAGGTAAGTGAGAGGTACACAGGAAATGCAGAACTACTTCATTTTAGAAGAAGTCTTCATTTGAAATGTTGAACGTTTTTCCTTTGAGATCAGGAATGAGACATGGATGTTCCAAATCACCACTTCTATTCAACAACTGGATGTCCTTGCCAATACAATAAGGCAAGAAAACTAAAAAATAGAATTGGGAAGAAAGAATAAAAATGACGTTATTCACAGATGATATGACTGCATACATAGAAAAACTCAAAGTATCTGCAGATAAATTGTTAGAATTAGTAAG
>NW_012147986.1:2383602-2396977 GCF_000956105.1 Propithecus coquereli
TAGAGTGATATGTACATCAATGCAAAACCACATAGAGCAATTTCATCACCCTTAAAATTCCCCCATGCATCTACCTATTCGGTCTTGGGAGAGTCTTCCCTTCTCCCTAGAATTAAGGATGTGAAATGTTTTTCAACAGGAGGAAAACTTTCTGAGGGTCTATGGCTGTCTTCTTCCTTGCTGTCTCCCAGTTCCTGGTGCACAGCAGGCACTCTAGAGCTGAGATCCCCAACCCCCGGGGCCACGGACTGGTACTGGTAGGTGGCCTGTGAGGAACCAGAGCACACACCAGGAAGTGAGCGGTGGGCAGGCAAGCAAAGCTTCATTTGTATTTACAGCCGCTCCCCATCACTTGCATCACCGCATAAGCTCCGCCTCCTGTCAGATCAGCAGCGGCAATTAGATTCTCATAGGAGCACAAACCCCACTGTAAACTGCGCATGTGAGGGATCTAGGTTGCACACTCCTTATGAGAATCTAATGCCCGATGATCTGAGGTGATGCTAGTGCTGGGGAGTGGCTGCAAATACAGATTATCATTAGCAGAGAGGTTTGACTGCACAGTAAATGTAATGTGCTTGAATCATCCCAAAACTATCCCTGCTCCTGGTCTGTGGAAAAATTGTCTTCCATGAAACTGGTCCTTGGTGCCAAAAAGGTTGGGGACCACTGCTCTAGAGGAATGAATGGTCCTACCTACCAATCCTTGGTTTCTCTGCCCTGTCCCCTGGTCCCAGGGTGCACGTTCAGAGGGTGGCATGGAATCCCTTGATTGTCTGGGCTGCTGGTCGAATCCGCCACATTATATGCAGGAGTGTCCTCTGAGGCCTGCGGGCCAGGCCTGACCACTGGAATAGTCATCTCCTCTCATTTCATAGTCACTCTATCCCTCCCATCTGCACCACTCCCCTCCCTGCCTCTCTTCTTCTGCCCTGTCCCCACTCCCCAGCTCATTGTCCACTCTAGTGTCTTCCATGCCTGAGTCCCTTGACTGAGGGACTTGGATTACTACCCCTTAGCGATGGCTCTTAGCACCGTTGGGGCATCTCAAACACTCCGGGCCTTTTTCCACTCTCATTGGTTATGCCCATGGCCCCCCTCCAAGCATAAGGCTGGTCCCAACCAGAGAAGGGGAAAAGGTGGCCAAGCTGTTTCCTTCCTCTTTATCGAGAGTCAGTCTTAGAACCCCAGGAGCATGTGGAAAGGGGAAACAAAAAAATGAGCATGGACTTTTCTTTCTTTCATCACAGCAGTGATTTTTGCTCACTCTAGGTCTGGCCAGAGTTCCCCTTCTGTTGCCTCAGTGTCCAGGAGCACTGCCTAAACTCTTGGCTGGAAAGCAGGGCTGTGGTACCTGCCTCCTGCCCTGTCTTTTCTCCTCCCAGGCTGGAGGCCGGACAGTGCCTCCGGATGTTTGCAGGGAAGAGGTGCTTGGTAAATACCTGCCAATGAACTGGGCCGCAGGAAAGTAGCTGGTGACTCATGCTCTCCCTACAAAGTGGGAAGTGAAACTCCTATGGTTTGGAACTTCCACACCCACCTCCTCTGAAACCCCAGAGGGCCCACAGCCTGGGATTCCATGCTTCTTGCTCAGCTTCCTCATGCTGGATCGGCCTTTTGCCCAGCAATCAGTGGTATCTACCTGTGCCTCCATTTCCATCACTCGGAGTGAATGCTCCCTGACCCCAGCCCCTTCCTACGCAATGGGCCCCCGCTTGGTGAGGCTTCCTGATCCTTTCCACCTGGGGGCTATATCAATGATAACTCAAGCTACGAACCATTTTGGGTACATTCAACTTCTTAACAGAGCAAGAAGGGACCAGACACGCCCAAGATATATTGTGTGGCAGTTTTTGTCCCTTAAATGCCTGGGAGGAGACCAGGACCCCTCATAGACAGACACCTTTTTACAAGAATCTGGAGTAATCTGGACTCTTCTCCATCCCCAGGCCCTCGACTATGGCAGGTTGTGGATGTAGGGACAGGTGTCAGGAGCAGGGCTGACTCTGGAGTTAGATTGGGTACCAGGCATGACAGTCCAGAAGCAGAACATTCTAACACCTTCTAAGCCCTGCTGTAACCAAGGCTCTGCAAAAAATGAGCAGCCTGAAGGGAGTGGGTACATTCACAAAAGTTTAGAGGCAGGCAGTGAGTTAGAACCAGGCCCTCAGTTTAGGGATTAGCTAACATCAAAGGTTAGAGCCAACAGCAGGCCTGGAGTTACTGACATG
The DNA here is from genome assembly GCF_000956105.1 of Propithecus coquereli. Taxonomy (NCBI): domain Eukaryota; kingdom Metazoa; phylum Chordata; class Mammalia; order Primates; family Indriidae; genus Propithecus; species Propithecus coquereli. The sequence goes on from NW_012147986.1 coordinate 2,385,834, forward strand.
TGGGTAGGGGAGGAGATGAGACAGAACAGTCATGGGACACCATCCTTGTCATCTGGCTTTCTTCCCAGGGCTTGGGAAGGGTGTCGTGGATCCTCTCTGGGTTCCCTCATCCAGTCAGATAAGCAGATGCTGCTGGGGGCCCAGTCAGCTGGAGAGAGAACAGCAGGGCCCCGTAAGTACAAGGTGCTGTCAGACGGGGCCAGGCCAAGGAGGAAGACAGGAGCCTTTCAAATACTGAAGGCAGCAGAAGCCCCTGCATGTGTAGGTAGCTATTTCCTTGGCCTTGACAATTTAACCTCTAACTCTGGCCCTGATACCACCTGTCATCCAGCTGCACTGGCTCAGATTCAGCAAGGCCAGATCAGCTTTCTAGTCCTGTAGCCAGAGCTTTTGTTCATTCCTGAGTGATATATAAATCACACTTCATGCCTTTGCTATTAAAATGACTGAGAACTTCTGGAGAGAGTGGAAAGAAGCAGTAGCTTCTGGAAGGCAGATCCCAGTCCACAGACTGTGTAGATGTCAGAGCAGTCATGATCGGCCATCAAATCTTCCATTCATTTATTATGTCATCCACCAATCCTCCATCCACCCATCTCTCATCACATCCATCCATCATCCATCCTCTAGTTATCTGGACTGCCTTCTTTCTTTTTTTTTCTTCCCTCCCTTTCTTCTCTCTCCTCTTTCCGACCTTCCAAGAAATATTTGTCTAGAGTCTGCTATGCTACCAGGTTTCTCAGATCTGGCAGACTTCTTCAAGCATGTGAAACCACCCAGGAGAAAATTTAGTCCTTCACTGAGCTCCAAATCAGCCCCTCTCAACCCCAGGCATCTCTCACATACGTATTAATAACTCTCTAATTAGGGCTTCAGGGGAAGGAGAAAGGAGGTGGGACAGAGACGATGGGAGAGGAGAGAGAAAACATACGGTTCCTGGTCTGATGTTGCTGAGCCTCCCCATTCTGTTTGAGAAGTTCACAAGCTGCAGGAAGCAGGGAAGAGAACCCAAGTCTTTAAAAAAATTATTATTATTTCTATAGATTTAGGAGGTACAAGTGTTTTCTGCTACATGGATGAATTGTATAGTGGTGAAGTCAGGGCTTTTAGTAGTACCTTTAGTACCTGTCACCGGAATAGTGTACATTGTACCCAACAGGTAATTTTTGATCCCTCACCCCCTCCTACCCTCCTCTTTTCTTAGTTTTTGGTGTCCATCATCTCACTTTATGTCCATATATACCCATTGTTTAACTCCCACTTGTAAATGAGAACATGTGGTGCTTGTTTTTCCATTCCTGATATACTTTGCTTAGGATAATGGTCTCCAGCTCCATCCAAGTTGCTGCAAAAGACATTACTTCATTTCTTTTTGCAGCTGAGTAGTACTTCATGGTGTATATTAATACACACCACATTTTCTTTATCCACTCTTCAACTGATGGGCACTTTTGAGAATTATGTGGTGATCAACATTCGGGTGCAGGTGTCTTTTTGATATAATGACTTCTTTTCCTTTGGGTAGATGCCCAGTAGTGGGATTGCTAGTTCTCTGAGGAATCTCCACAGTGTTTTCCATAGAGGTTGTACTAATTTGCGGTCCCACCAACAGTGTAAGTGTTCCCTTCTCACCACATCCGCACCAACATCTATTGTTTTTTGACTTATTAATAATGGCCATTCTGACAAGGGTAAGGTGGTACCTCATTGTGGTTTTAATTTGCATTTCCCTGATGATTAGTGATGTTGAGCATTTTTTCATATTTTTACTGGCAATCTGTATGTCTTCTTTTGAAAAAAGTCTGTTTGTGTCTTTTGCTCACTTTCCGATGGGGTTATTTGTTTTTTTTTTGCTGATTTGTTTGAGTTTTTTATAGATTCTGGATATTAGTCCTTTGTTGGATGTATAGTTTGCAAATATTTTCTCCAATTCTCCAACTCTTACAATACATTTTGAATCTCCCAGTTGATTTTATGACTGGATATAGTGTCAGCTAGGATACATTAATAACAGAGAGTAGCATATCTTATTGCAGTGGTCTCCTAACTGGTCTCCCTGCTTTCAGGCATCCCACACCCTAACCTATGCTCCTCAACACCATCAGAGAGATCTTTCTGCAATGTCCCTGTCCTTGTCTCTTTCCTGCCTGAAGTCCCTCATTGACCCTATGTCACCCACAGGCCAGAGGTCAAGCTCCTTAACATAATCCAAAAGGATCTTCATGATCTGACCCCAGATGCCTCTTTAGCCCTGTGCCCTCCCTCCTCCTGTCATATACTTTACACTCCAACAACACCACAACTGTTTACAGTTTGCCAAGCTCTCCAGGCTGTCTTTTTTTTTTCTTTTTTAAATTCTTTTCTTTTCTTTATTTTTTTAATTTAATTTTTTAAAAATATGAAATGCTTCACGAATTTGCGTGTCATCCTTGTGCAGGGGCCATGATAATCTTCTCTGTATTGTGTTCCAGTTTTAGCATATGTGCTGCTGAAGTGAGCACTCTCCATGCTGTCTTATGCCCCATCCTTTGGAATATGCTCATCCCTCTACCTGGAGCTTTTTACCATTACTCCATTCCCTGTACTTCCTTTCAACTGAGCATATCTATCTCTTGTGTGCTTATCACCTTGCATTGTAATTTATTTTCTCAAGTCTGTCTTTCCCACCAGATTATGAGCTGCTTAAGTGCAAGGACTGTGAGTTACTTGTCATGTGGCCCCGTGCCTAGTACAGTGTCTGGTACCTAGAAGGGACTCAATATGTATTTGTGTGGTGAACAGACGGATGGATGGATGATGGATGAGGAGAGTCTTACAAGAGAAATGGGATAGCTTTGAGACAAGGTGGTTGTCTATATAACAGGTCTCAAGAGAGGAAGACAAATGGCCTCTTTCTGAAAGCTCAGATCTTTGAGGAGGTGACTGAGCTTTGGCCTAGGCCAGACGAGGTGTGTAAGTCAGGAATGGGGAAGTTTGGGATGACATGGTGATCTGCTGTGGGACTCACTTCCCGTTCCCTCTGCATAAATGGTCCTTGAAGATACAGGCAGCCAGAAGCACCTGTGCTGTCAGGGCAAGGGTGAACATTCAGGATGAAGGCTGCAGAGAGGGAGGCCCCTGATGCACACTTCACTGTAGACAAACAGAACATCTCCCTCTGGCCACAAGGCAAGCACTGGCTGCTGCTCAGAATGTGCTTGGTGCTCTGTGCCCTCTGCTGGTCCTTCAACAAACATTTGCTTCTTCTTCCATCAGAGCCTCCTCCCAAGACTGGTCTGTGTTTGGTCCTGAGGAAAGCACCCACGGTCCGTGCTGCATTCATCTGCCTGACACTGGTCCTGGTTGCCTCCATCCTGCTGCAGGCCATCCTCTGTAAGTCTCACACTTCCTCATCTGGGCTTAGCCCTTCTCTGTGGTCACTGGGCTCCCTTGAGATCCAGACCTTCTCTTCCCTCTCTGGTGCTCTCTCCTGCCTGTGGCCTTTTCATTTGTCTCCTTTCTCCTCTTTCCACCTGTGGTAACAAAGCACCTGGTCTGCTGATGCTCTTTCCTTCCCAATTTCAGGGAGATTGTTCTGACTGGGATCAGTGCTCGCATGTTTGTGCTAAAGGATACAATCTTTTTTTTTTTTTTTATTAAACATTCTCTTTCTGTCACCTCTGGCTAGAGTGCAGTAGCATCATCATAGCTCACTGAAACCTCATACTCCTGGGCTCAAGGGATCCTCCTGACTCAGCCTTCCAAATAGCTGGGACTATAGGCACGTGCCAACAAACCCGGCTAATTTTTTCTATTTTTGGTAGAGATGGGGTCTTGCTTTTGCTCAGGCTGCTCTCCAACTCCTGGCCTCCTCCTGCTTCAGCCTCCCAGAGTGCTTGGATTACAGATATTAGCCACCACACTGCACTTGGCCTCTTCAAGGACACATTCTTTTGTCCCCAGGAAATATTCACCATTTTTTCTTCCATGCCATTTTCTTCCCCCACATCCACCACCACTCTGAGCTTTGTGACCCTTGGGTTCAGAGCCTTTTGGACAGCCCCTGACGATGAGTGTAATGTTTTCTGGTCTTGTCAGGGACTGATCCCCCAGTGTGTCCTCAGATCCAACTGACCAGAGGGAGAACCTGGTCAACAAGTGAACAAATCTCCATGGCTCAGTCCCTTCACCAGGGCTCCCTCGTACTCTCTTCATTCTCCTGTCCCTGTGAAAGTCACGTCAAGGGAGCCTTCCTACCCCTTTGTTGTTGCGTGGTTTATCTTTCTTCCTCTTTTGGCTCTGCCAAGCTTCGTGGCCTCTGCTGCTGGCAGAGCCTTCTTTCTCCCACCAGGTTGCCAGGATGCAGAGCGAGGGACCCAAGAAACTGTTGTTTTCTGTATTTCCCCTTTGTGGCCTTGGGGCATATTTGATCCCAGACTTGTAGCCTCTGAGTGGAGTCCTCGCCACACCCACTGTCACTTGTCCCATCCCAACTGGTCTCTAACGGTCTTTTCCACAGGATGTGCCTTTGAGCATCTTGGTTTATCTCTGGCCCCTCTCTGGTACCCAAGCCTGTGACCTGAGCAGAATGTGAAAGTGGGTGGGGCAAAGGATGAAATGGTTTCGTAATTCCCCTTTCATATTCTCTGGAGAAGATGCCACTTCCAGATTAGGAGTCTGCAGACAAGGAGGAGTGGTGTTGCCCAAGCAGATGGCCACTTCTGGGGGCTCTGAAAGCAGAGGGCTGGCGATCAAGTGATGAGGTCTGGAGAGAATCAAGTGCTGGGGAGAATGATGTGGTGATGGAGGGCGCTCTTTACCAAATGTGCTGGAATACTCAGAAAATTCAGGACTGGTTTCTAATCCCTGCCTCTCTTTGCCTGTGAAGTCCTCTCACAGAGAGCCTGTATTTTTTCGATCTTCCTATTGTCTGTACCCACCAGAGTTCCTGGCACATGGTAGCTGCCCATTGCATGTTTGTTGTACATTAATGAATGACTGGAGGGTTGGGGATAGTTCCTTGGACTGTTTTGGCTCTTTGGGAAGCTCGAGCCTGTCATCTTCCCTTCCCTTCCTTTTATCAACCTGACAATACCCCCACTCCTGTCCCTGGGAGTCCCCTCAGCTGACCTCTTGACTTTCTCAAAATAGATCCCTGGTTTATGGGCACAATGTCAGATATAAAGACCAATGCCCAATTGCTGAAAGTTCGTGTGGACAACATCAGCACCCTGGGTTCCGAAATTAAGAAGAACAGCGGCGGCGTGGAGGCAGCCGGCCTGCAGATCCAGATGGTGAACGCCAGCCTGGATTATATACATTCTCAGATGGTCAAGTTGAAAACCAGTGTGGAGAAAGCCAACACACAGATCCAGAACTTAACAAGAAGTTGGAAGGAAGCTGATACTTTAAATGCTCGAATTCCAGAGTTAAAAGCAGATTTGGATAAAGCCAGTGCTATAAATGTAAAAGTCCGGGAACTCCAGAGCAGTTTGGAGACTATCAGCAAGTTGCTCAAACAACAAAGTAGGTGGCTCAGAGAAACCATATTGTAAGCTGACCAGTGGCCCATGAGACCTTGCCTGTCTCAGACATGAGGTTATTGGGCTAGTGGGAGAGAAAAGGAGACGGGAAGGGAGGAGAGGGACAGGCATGGGCTAGAAAGATAAGGAGAGAGGGCTTAGCATTGGGGTTGGGGAGAATTTAGGGACTGTTAGGAGAGAAGAGACCAGGGTCCAGCTTGGGATCCCACAACAAGGTGCAGCATGTGAAAGCACTAGGGAGTGTCCCTCCAGCCCATACCTAGCGATTTCCTATCAAGTTCCTTTTCTAGAACCCAGGGACTCAGCCACTTGTCATGGTCAGTGGAGAATTGCTTCTCCCTAACAGGAAGGACAGGTTCTTGGTCCATCCTCTTGCACTCTCTCTGTCTAATCCCAGAGGCTCTATCAGCCTCAGTCAGATTTAAGGATCTGTGAGAGTGTTCCAGTCCCCTACACAAAGACCAAAGGACCTCAGAGCCCAGCCCCATTCACTGCTATCTCTGAGATCCCACCTAAGTGCCCTCACCCAGCCAGCACCCAGAGAAAACAGGAACACCAGCATTCACCTTCAGCCCTTGTTCTCCAGATGACATTCTACAGATGGTTTCTCAAGGCTGGAAGTACTTCAGGGGGAACTTCTATTACTTTTCTCCCATCCCAAAGACCTGGTACAGTGCCCAGCAGTCCTGTTTGTTGAGGAATTCACACTTGACCTCAGTGACCTCAGAGAGTGAGCAGGTGAGTTCTGTTCCTATGGGCTCTGTGAAGAGGATGTATTAGCTGCCAGCTCAGGGAGGATGGTCAAGATTATGCTATGGTAACAAAAAGCCCCAGATATCAGTGACCTAAGGAAGGATTATTTCTCACTTATATTACATGTCCAACAAGGGCTGGAAGAGGGGTTCTGCTCATTGTGGTTACTCCAGGCTGAAGGAGACTTCACCTTAACATGTTTCCACAATTGCTGAGTCAGGAAAAGAAAACATGGCAGATTGTGCCTTGGCTCTTGAAGCTTCTGTCGAGAAATAACACGTCACTTCTGCTCACATTTCACTGGCCAAAGTAAATTATGCCATACTCCTAGCTTCAGAGGGCATGGAGGTGCAATCTTTCCATATGCCCAGAAAACAGAAATATTTTTGAACAGCATTAATGATCCCACAGGACTCAAGAAGTCTCCTGCCTGGTGAGGCAGAATATTGAACCAGCTCCTTTCTTCTGGGAGATGGGAACCTGGGCTATAGAGTAGGTTCGAGAGTCCTAACCCTGCCATCTAACAAGTCCTAAAGACTTGGGTAGAATATTACCTTTACTGGGCTCTGGGCAAGGGCAGGAAGAAGCTCGAGAGAGGTCAGTGTGCACAGCATGTTTGTGGGTTCAGGGCTGCCACTGAGGATGTGGGAAGAACACCCAGAGACAAGATGCACAAACTCCCAGTCATGGCCATGCCCCTGCTCATCCTGTCTTCTCTTACAGGAGTTTCTGTATAAGACAGCAGCAGGGCTTACCTACTGGATCGGCTTGACCAAAGCAGGGAATGAAGGGGTCTGGTCCTGGGTTGATGACAGTCCATTCAACAAGGTCCAGAGTGCAAAGTAAGCCCCCAGAGCCCCCGCCCAGCCTGATTTTCCGTGGCCAAGGCCAGAGCATGAAGGGTTGCCCCTCAAGTATAGGGTTTCTGATTCTTCCCTGTCCTAGGGCGGCAGGAACATTGAAACTGAGATCTAGTAACACTCTGCCACTCATTGGCTGCCACTCATTGGGGGCCTGGGACAAATGTGTGGCCTTCCATGCCATCTGGGGTTTGGCAGCAAGGCTTCTACCTAGCTTTAGCAGGGATCCTGTCCCTAGTCTAGGTCTTGCAGTGTGGGTTTGTGTAGGGGCTTGAGAGTGGAGGGTTCGTTTGTCCTTGCCTTGGGGTATGAGTGAAGGCTTAGAGGTTGAGGTCTCACCAATCCCCTTCCTCTTAGACTTGGGTGCAGAAACTTGCTATGCCATTACCCAGGATCAAAGCTGGGCTTGAAGCAACTCGTTTCTTCACTGGAGATAAGTTCTTCTTGGTTTTCCAACTTTGTAAGTCCATGTTTCTTTGTCTTTTCACTTGGTAGGTTCTGGATGCCAGGTGAGCCCAATAATATGGGGAACAACGAACACTGTGTCAGTATAAAGGTGTCCTTGCTTCGGTCCTGGAATGATGAGTCCTGTGACAATAAGCTCTTTTTCATATGTAAGCGACCGTACGTCCCGTCAGAACTATGACAAGACTGGCCCCCAAACTCAACCTTTGAGCGCCACCACTCGTTGAACTTGAGGAAAAGCATTTTTCTCCTCCGTACTCCAGGATGACTTTGTGCCTTAATTTTTCTTGCTTCAAAATTGTCCCAATGGCCTTCTGGAGTCCATCTGCCTTGGCTGGCAATTCTCTAACCCCATGGAGGCAGCTGGAGTAGAAAGGAGAACTTGGGGTAAAATGGGAGGGGAGGGTGGAGAAGATTTAGAAGTCCAAATTGCCTTGGTAATGAGGATCAGAACTGCAATCTGGGGCAACTCCTTGGGCTTTTCCCCTCCCTCAGAAAAGCAGAAAAGCTTCAGTTTCATCACACAGAAGTTGCTTCAGACCAACCAAGCAATTCTCCTGATACTGTCACTCAGGGCTTTTCCTGACTGATTCCCCAAAATCCCCACTTAGCAGGGCTGGTGACTGGCAGGTGGCTGTATTTGCAATGAGAAGAGCTCTGCTCCTGGTGACCCTGCCAATGGCATGTCCCCAGAGGCCTCTTCATCCACGTCCTCTGAAGCCTGAACCCCTCTTCCCTGGTTCGGACCTGGGGCTGACGTGACCATGCATCTGGTTCAGAGTGGGGCCAGCACTCAGCCTCCCTTCTCCCTCCCGTTCACTTGGCGCACGCCGGTGCCCAGCCCTGCCTTCCGCCCAGCGTCCGTTCAGTCTCTCTCCCTTGCCCCTCCTGCACCTCTTCTTTCTTCTGCATTTCCTCTCTTCCTGTGCCTTGTGCATGAGAAGCGGCTTTCAAGAGCTTAATGAGTTCACTTCAAAGCTTCTTTAGAATAAAATGCTGCCTGGGTCAAGGCCTCTGTGTGCGCTCTTTCATTCCTGGTTGTACTGGTGAATGCGTGGGAAAGGCAGTGGGCTCTACTGGATGTGAAGTTCTGGGGTAACCTCAGGAAACAGTTGGTGGTCAAAAATAACAAGGAATAGAAAAGCTCAAGCCCTGGAAATGCTATAAAAATAGAGTCATTCATTCTGTTACCAAAAAAACAAGAACAAAACAAAAACAAACAAAAAAACAACAAGGAAGTTGGCAGGGGGACTTTTGGAGATCTAGAGTAGAAACAGAGAGGTAGAAGAAAAGAGGGTCTGAGATCTATGAGGGTGGCAACAAATTGCCCTGCTGGGCGTGGTCCGGAGCCCTAGCCAAGTGGGGTCTGCAAGGGAACCAATGGCAGCCCCTGAGCTCAGGGCCCAGACCCAACTAGCATGACAATGTCAGGAATGATGCTGACAATCCAGAAGCCAGGGTGCTTTGTAAGGAAAAGGGAAAGTGCTAGACAACCAACACACACACACACACAACACCCACATGACAGTCTATCTTCCAAATAAAATAAAAGCAAAGAAAGTGTAGCCCATATAATATGAGAAAAAGAAAGAGAGCAAGAGAGAGCAAGAGAGAAAGAAATAAAGAAAGAGGAAGAAACCAAGAAAGAGGGAAAAAAGACTAGATAGGTAGCTTAAGGAAGCATAAAAACTAAAAAATAAAATATTATAGTACATGTCTACAAGGGCTAGGATTAGTCAGTCAGTAGGGGTGAGTCGAGTATTTTTTTCTCTCCTTCTTTTACATTCAAATACAAAAGTATAGATTTTCCAAGAGTATTTTATTGCAGCATTGAGAGGGCATGTCGAATATTGTCATCTGACTGAACGACTGCTTTGGGAGGAAACATACACAGGTTACACAATTAATGATAGAGTCCGGGTGTTTTCAAAAAGAGAATTTTTATTGCTCTATGGAAGCCGAAAGCAAAAGGATTTCATAACGCTTCCTGAGGAAGAGACAACGTAAGCTGAGCCTTGAAAGAGGAGCAGGATTTAGGCAGTCAGGGGCACAGACGAGGAAAGAGCGGGAACAGCAAATGCGACACGGACACGTCTGAGGTGCTGAGAGAAGCCGGGCGTAGCTGGACTGCAGTGTGAAATGAAGCAGGGCAGGGCAGCCTGACATGATCCTAATAGTTTGTTTTAAAGAAACATGACAAATGATTTATTGCATTGAAGAGCTTGACTGCCTCCAGGAATAACAAAATCCACCGACGTGCACTAGAACCATATCCCTGGGGAAAACATCGGCCACACTTCTGTGGTCCTTCCTTCACGCCGAGCAGTTTCAGGTAACGTCCTGTATTTTGAATTCCACCTTCTCAAGTTAGAAGTATCGTTCGCATTTACAGCCCTCCTTGCAGAAAGGTGCAGGTATGTAACCGAGGCCCCATCAGTCGGATTCCACCATGAGAGACCTTTGATTTGTCCTGGTCCTTGTTCGGGTCTCAGACGGGACTAGTGTGGCTGTTCCTAGAAGCGTCTCAGTGCTGTTGGAGTATTCTTGCTGCCAGCATAGACGCCAAAGCTTGACTCTGGTCTTCTGAGAGTCCATAAACTACCTAATACCTTTTTTAAACAAACTTTCAATTTTAGGATAGTTTTAGCTTTACAGAAAAATTGTGAAGATAATACAGCGCCCATACACCCCTTCTCATTCCCCTACTGTTAACGTCTTACATTAGTGCGGTATGTTTGTCACAATTAATAAACCAATACTGATACATTATTATTAACTGAAATCCATACTTCATTCATATTTCCTTAGTTTTTCCCTAATATCTTTTTTCTGTTCTAGGATCCCATGTAGGATCCCACATTACATATAGTCATCATGTCTCCTTAGGCTCCTCTTGGCTGTGACAGTTCCCCAGACTTTCCTTCTTTTTAATGACCTTGACAGTTTTGAGGAGCAGTGGTCAGATATTTTGTAGACTGTCCCTTAAGTGGAATTTGTCTGGTGTTTTTCTCATGATTAGGCTGAGGTAATGTGTTTTGGGAGGAAGACCAGGAGATAAAGTGCCATTCTCATCACATCGCATCGCATCAAGGGTACATACTATCAGGATGATTCATCACTATTGATGTTGACTTTGATCTCCAGGCTGAGGTAGTGTTTGCCAAGTTTACTCACCATAAAGTTACTCTCCCCGCCCCCACTTCCATATTGTACTTTTGGGAAGGAAGCCACTACATGCAGCCCATATTTACGGGGTAGGGAGTTATGCTCTACCTTCCTGAGAATGGAGTACCTACGCAAACTACTTAGAATGTTTCTGCACTGGAGATGTATTTATTTATTTATTCAGACATTCATTTATATCAGTATAGATTCATGGGTATTTATCTTATACTTTGGATTATAATCTGATACTACTTTATTGATTTTCTTGCTCAAATGATTCCAACTTTGGCCACTGGGAGCTCTTTTAGTTGGTTCCTGTGTCCTTGACTTACTTCCATCACATTTTTAATTTATTTTTTTATTTTATTTTTATTTTTTT
>NW_012147986.1:2397492-2416016 GCF_000956105.1 Propithecus coquereli
GCTGGTTCTTTCTATTTTTAATAGAGATAGGGTCTCGCTCTTGCTCAGGCTGGTCTTGAACTCCTGACCTCAAGCAATCCTCCCGCCTTGGCCTCCCAGAGTGCTAGAATTACAGGCCTGAGTCACTGCGCCTGGCCCATCACCTTTTTTAATGTAAAGCACCTCCCTACTTCTTGACACCTGTTTGCAGACCTCGGGTCTTTCCTTTTCATCGGCACTGTTGGATCTAGCCACTCCCTGGAAGACAACTAACCTGTGTTGTAGGGGTTGATTTGGATGACTGAAAACTTTCCTGGGGTTTCTGCAGTTAGGGGTCTGTAGTAGCTAAACTTTTGGATCTCTAAGAGCAACCCTGTACCCTTCAACAGGGACAGGAAAACAAATGCATGAGTGATCCCAGCCATCAAGTGGTTCTGGTATTAATGTATAAAATGCCCATTTGTTTTTGTCTGGCCAGAGAGCAGAGAAACCTCTCAGCAAGTACACAGGAATCTCCTGGTTTTTTTCCCTGCTGGCAGATGGTGTTCTTATGGGAAACACAAGAGTTGGGACCCCAAGGGTGGGGGAGTGATGGGAGAGGAGCAGGGAAGGTGGGCAAGCTGGGCAAGGGATCCCTAAATTTCTGCTTTTGAGGCTCTCTCAGCTTCTCAGGATCTAGAAGGAACTAGCTCCTGAGTGGGTCCAGACTGGGCCCTTCCTGTGTATGGGAAAATAGAAACCAAGACAGTTCCTTTCTTTTTGGCCACCACCCCGGGTCTCTGATGGGCCTCTGGGGAGGCACCTCCAGCAGCTCCCATCCCATGTGGTGGAGAAGGAGCTTGGCAGACACTACTGAGCTTTCAGGCAGAGCCGTCGACTGATGCAGAAATGGGTGCCCTCACATTCCTGCTGTGCCCTTCTTCCCTCTCAGGGCAGCTTTCAACAGGCAGGAGCAAAAAGGACAACAGAGGGTGGCTGCATACTCTACACACCGTGCCCCTGCCCTGTACAGTTCAGCACACACACACACACACACACACACACACACACACACACACACACGGCATCATGAACTGGGTATGGGCAACCACTCCCTTTCCCCCTGCAGATCCTCTGCCCATGGGGCAAGTTGTTTGCTGGGTTGACAACAGCTGTCCATGGCACAGGCTCCCCCTGGACCAAAGCTTCTTTCCTGGCCCGGTGTCAGGAGGAGACACTTTTCTTATCTTCTCCACCATTGGAGTTGGTCAGCAGTCTTTCCATTGAGTGCCCAGGGACCTCTGAGGGACTGACTCAAGGATTGGTGAAAAAAAATGTGGGAATAGGCTTAGAAACTGAGGGTAAAAACAGGAAAAAAAAAACAAAAACAAAACAAAACAACAACACAATACGGATGAAACAAGCCATTTGCAAGGTTGTAACTGACAGCTTGTTTAAGAGTTGCTATCAAGAGTGGCTAATATGGAATTAGGCTTTTATAAGTTAAAGAAAACATGATCCATTTCAATGAGATATCAGAAGTACTAGGGGAAAGGGAGAACCAAGGAACGTGAACCTGCCAGTATCCCCCAGAACTGACTTTGGCAGGGGTGCCTTGACCAGCCAATGGAAATATTGGTTCTGCTTAGCTGGTTGTCCCATGGTGGGGATGGGGACACCAGGCTTGCACAGCTTCATGGCACTATACACTGAGGTTCCTCACTTCCTTCCTCTTCCAATTCTAGGCACACTGAGTAGCAGAAACCCCCTAAAGCAGTATTTGTTCCTCCTGGAAGTTAGAGATTGCCTTGAAAAGCAGCACATTGGTCCAGTCTGATCCATCAGTTTCTTTTGAGTCAGTCACCTCAGCGGGGCATGGATCCAATCAGCTAAAGTTGAGACCTTGGATCAAATTGGGCCCTGCTTGGTATTTTCTGACATGACTTTTTTTTTATTTCTGCAAATTTACGGGATACATGTGAAATTTTGTTACATTTATATAATGCATGGTGACCAAGTCATGGTATTTAGGGTGTCTATCACCTCAGCACAATACATTTTTGTACTTCATCCTAGTCTGCTATCAAACATTGAATTTATTCCTTTTATCTTACTGTATGCTTTTAACCTGCTTCCCTTCATTCTCCCCTTCCCCTCTGACTCATCCTTCCCAGTCTCTGTTATCTATCTTTCAATTCTCTACCTCTCTGTGATCAAAACTTTATATATAAGTGAGAACATGTAGTATTTATCTTTTAGTGCCTGGCTTATTTCACTTAAGATAATGACCTCCAACTCCATCCATGTTGCTGCAAATGACAGAATTTCATTCTTTTTAATGGCTAACTATTATTCCTTTATGAATATATACCACATTTTCTTTATCCATTTGTCTGTTGTTGGATGCTTAGGTTGATTCCTAAGCTATTTGCTATTGTGAATAGCACTGCAATAAATATGCAAGTGCAGGTATCCCTTTGATATATTAATTTATTTTCCTTTGGATAGATAACCCAGTAGTGGAATTGCTGGATTGAATGGTAATTTTATTTTTAGTTTTTTGAGAAATTCCATACTGTTTTCCATAGTGGCTGTCCTAGTTTATATTCTCACCAACAGTGTATAAGTGTTTCCTTTTCTCTGCATCCCTGCTAACATCTGTTAATTTTTGTCTTTTTAATAATAGCCATTCTGCCTAGGGTAAGAAGATATCTCATTGTGGTTTTGATTTGCATTTCTCTGATGATTGGTGATGTTGAGCACTTTTTCATATACCTGTTGACCGTTTGTATGTCCTTTTTCTGAGAAATGTCTATTCATGTCTTTTGCCTACTTTTCAATGAGATCATTTTTTTTTCATGTTGAGTTGTTTGTGTTATTGGCATATTCTGAACAATAATTCCCCGTTGGATTAATAGTTTGTGAATATTCTCTTTCATTCAACAGATTATTTCTTCACTCTGTTGATTATTTCTTTTGCTGTGCAGAAACTTATTAATAGTTTAATTAAATCTCACTTAACTATTTTTGTTTTTGTTGCCTGTGCTTTTGAGGTCTTAGTCATAAGTTCTTTGCCTTGACCAATGCCTAGGAGAGTTTTAGTTTTCTCTAGGTTTTCTTCTAGTATTTTTATAGTTTGGGTCTTATATGTAAGTCTTTAATCCATTTTGAGTTGATTTTTGTGCATGGCTAGAGATAGGGGTCCAGTTTCATTCTTCTGCATGTGGATTTCCAATTTTCCCAGCAGCATTTATTGAAGAAAGTGTCCTTTCCCCAGTGCAAATTCTTGTTGGTTTTGTTAAAGATCAGTTGGCTATAAATATGTGGCTTTATTTCTGGGTTCTCTATTCTGTTCCATTGATCTGTGTGTCTATTTTTATACCAATATCATGTTGTTTTTTGTTACTATAGCCTTGTAATATATTTTGAAGTCAGGTAAAGTGATGTCTCCAGCTTCATTCTTTTTGCTCAGGATTGCTTTGGATACTCAGGCTCTTTTTTGGTTACATATCAATTTTAGGACTGTTTTTTCTAATTCTGTAAAGAATGACATTGATATTTTGATAAAGATTGCATTGAAACTGCAGTCAACCTATCAATTTCTCTGAGAGGATTTTTAACTCTCCCACTAAGTTTATCATTTTGTGTCATTTTCCTTGTATATCTAAGAGCTTTTTATTTATATATTTTAGAGTTACTTTGTTTAACATCTGAAGATTCATAACTATTAAATCTACTTGAGGAATTTTATTTTATATCAATACTCATTTCTTCAAGAAATATTTATTGTGCCTCTACTATGTACCAAGCATTCTTCTAGGTTTTAGGAATGCAATAGTGAACAAAACAGATAAAAATCCCAGCCCTCGTGCGGCCAACATTCTAATAGGGAGAAGAGGTAGTTAGGACATTTTGCCCCTTCTCATAACCCCAGGAAGGAGTCCCGTGGAGCTAGAAACCTGGAGGGGTGGTGACATTCTGGAATAGCAAGGAGCTGTTCATCACCAATCCAGCCAACCACAGCCCGTGTCTAAAGATAACAGAGAAGTAGTAGGACAAGGCAGTTATACATGAAGATAACTGCCAACACCCCAGGGTTACTTCTCAAGTCTGTGCTGGCCCCTTCTCTCCTCCTGGGGAGTTTCTGAAAGTTGCAATTTCCTCAAGAGAGAGGCAGAGGAATGAAGTTCTCCATAGACTGACTGGAGCCATCTGGGGAGACAGAGTTAAGTCTTCAGTTGACTTGTGGGGAAGTGGTTGACTTGTCTCCCTGAAGTGCCTGCCCACCCTGTTTCCACTGTGGGAACTCTGTACAGTTGCCACTCTCTGTGACCTTGGGTTGCTTTGGTGGCACTAGCAGGCTGTGACAGTCAATTGTCACCACACAGGGTATGTTGTTGACACTTTGGCACTCACAGCCTTCTTTCCCAGAGATTTTCAGTCTTTCTGGGTGTGAAGCTCACCCTGATAGAGGTTGGGGTCCCTCTCTTTGTGACTTAGGGGACAACCTGACTCTAGCATAGGGAGAAGAAGCCATAGACTTTATAGTTCTGATGAAATGACTCTCAGGCCTGGCTTTCTGGGGACAGGGAGAAGTTTCTCAGTCAAGAGGGTGAACACATTCTACAGGAAGATGTAACAACATTTTGAGGATGAGGGAAGTCACTAGTTTAAAGGAAAACGTACCATACACGCTTAGTCAACAATTTTAAGTGTCCTCTATCAACTAATGCCCATCCCTTTCTATGCTCTAGATTTGTGTAACACTCACTGCCCATAAACCCAATTTGGGCCTGGGCCCAACCCTCCCTGTATGGCTACGCCATGTCTATCAGAAGGACTCTCTCTCCCTTTTGTCTTGTTCTTACTTAACAAAAGCCACTTATAAATGGCTCCACCTCTGCAGCAGCAATTCCAGTGAAAGCCCCAGGCCTCAGTGAGAACCACGGAAAAGTGAGGAGGCCTGGGCTGCTCTAGGTAGGTGTGAGGGTCCATGTGCTTTGGGATAGAAGAGGCGCCTTCCAGCTGGGCCTCAAGAGGGAGGCTGCTCTGGCTTCTTCCTGCAGGACAAGGCCCTGAGCAGCAGGGTGCCCAAGCACAGCTGTGTCTCTCAGCCCCCAGCACTCCCAAAGCAGCAGCTCCCCACTGCGTCTTGAATCTCCCCAAAGCCCTGCTTTTGCTGTAATCTTTTGTTTCTTAGACCTGACAAGCATGTCCCACTCCTAGCTGTATAGGTCCCAGGACTGGAATTCCAGGCCCTCTTCAAGGTGGCCCCAATGAGCCTTTTATCACATTTCTGCCACAGGATCACTGGAATCAAGCCAGGCCCCTCAGTGTCCCCTCAACCAGCTCTGAATGCAGCTTCTGCACTGGTGCTCAGACCAGCCCTCTGCCTGCGTCACTTAGGATTTGTCTGCACAACAGCCAAGGTTCTGGCTGTCATCACCACCATTCACTGGCAATATGGTGGGAGCCATGTCAGTCAGGAGGGCTCAGTGGTCATAGCCCAAGGCTCTGTGGCCAGGCTGTCTGGGGCCAGTCCCAGCTTTACCCAGCTCTAGCTGCAAAGCTGGTTACTTGACATTTGTGTTTCAGTCTCCTTTTCTGTGAAAGGCAATAACTGGAGGACCTCCCTGATGGGGCTGTTGTGAGAATCAAGAAAGTGAGTGCATAGGAGGATGAGTTTAGAATAGCGCGTGGGACATGGATCCCCCCATGCAAAGGTTAGCCATTGTTTTGCCAGTGGCATGCTTAACTCCTAACTTCCACTCTGACGAAGGCTGTATTAGAACCCCTGCTTTACAGGTAAGGAAATGAAGCCCAGAGGGTGTGAATGACTTGCCCAAAGGTAATCCAAACCCTTGTGCTGCAGAAGCTCTTCCCCCTTAACCCACGACCTTCTGCCTGTATCCCCCATGCCCTGATTAAGTCTCAGCTCTTCTGTGAGACCACTGCAGCCCACAGGGCTCTGAGCTTCCGTCTGCCCCTTCCTGAGGCTGCCAGGCATCTCTGTGTCCTGTCAGGGCTCTGAAGCACAGCAGCACCCACCAACAAGACCTTGAGCTGAGGGGCTCTGTGAAGAAATGACCTCCGGCCAGTCTCCTGGGGACAAAGCGCAAGGGCAACCTCTGGGTGTGTTCCTTTTCTCCGTTCTTGGTGGAGGCACTTTTGACCCCGGTTAACCCTGCCAGTGGTGTGGCCAAGACATTATCCCCAGCTATGCTTGGGGCTGAGGAAGATGAGGCCCCAAGGGAAGTGAAAGATGCAACAGAGCAGGCAGGGCCTGTGTGCCGGGGACTGGGTCAGCTGGAAGTGTGGGGCTGGGCCGAGTGACCTTGGGATGGAAGCCATCCAAACTTGGAGGCAAGCCAGCTACAGTGGGGCAGCAAGCTTGAGCTCCAGATTGGGCTCTGCCACTGAGCAGCAGCATGACCTGGGCCAGTCACCCAACTCTGGCATCGATTTTCTCATCTGCACAATGGGAGGAAGCCTAATGCCTAGGAATGTGATGGGATAAAATAATAATGTTGTGTCAAAAACAGTATGTGATAATAATGATCTGAATAATATGATATTGCTGAATAGATCGGGATAGGATTTCTGAGTGACATAGACTTGACTATAGTTTTTGGTCCCTTTTTACAATGCATTCTTGGCCTTCCCTTACTAAAGCTGATCTTTGGCAGCTCTTTCATGTGGTGACTGAGTTAAGGAGAGAAAGGGAGCGTGTGAGCCACCGTCTCTGGTCAGTGTGATATAAGGAAGGCGGAGCACACAGGTTGGTGGGCCCAGGAGGGCAATGTTCCTCTTAGCTGGTCCCCACAGTCACCAGTGGGGAAAGACAGAGGAGGCGGGCCCGCTGGGCACGAGCTGGAGCAAGGGGCGATTTCTCTGTCTCATGGTGGAAGATAATGGAGATTGGCTGCCTCAACCTCTATCCTCCTCCCTCCCTCCAGGGTGCATCTCTGTACTGCAAAGTCTCCGTTTCCAGAATCCTTTGTACCCCGGGCTCTGGGTGCAGACTAAGATGATTTCATTAGGAACAGTATGTGACATTGAAAGGGTAGAAGTGACGCAGAGCTCGCCTTCCTGGCCGTTTGTCTACTCTGTGGAAAGCCAGGTGATGGGGCCTGGCCTTTCTCTGCCACAGTGTCCCAGGCCCCTTCCCCAGCTTTGTGGGGATGAGTGGCAGCTGCAGCCACAGTGGCTTCCTAATCCCTGGACCGTGGCTTTGGTGGTGTATCCTCACACGCAGAGCTCCTTCTGCCCCTCCAGTACCCCCCCCAATTGTTGTGCAAGCACCCAAATCCTGGAATTAAATCCCCTGGTATCTGCTTGGACCAGGCAAAAGAGTTCCTGAGGCTACACTGAGCACTGACTGGGGCGAATGGCCTGAGGCCTTGCTGCCGCGATGCTCCATCCCTGCTGGTACCAGCGATGGCAGAGGCCTCTAAGGGGACAGCTCCATTTTCAGAACTGACACCCCACTTACCTTAGCACCTTCAACCCCTTCTCAATGGGCTGAGGTGGGGGCGAGGCACTGGAGGTGGGAGTGCTCTAGGGGAAGGGGTGGTTTGTTAAGGAAGCACTGCTTAAAAACCCCCTGAAACCCTGGGATTTTTTCACTCTCTTCAACATAGTTATCCCTTCCTGGCTTTAGGAACATCATCCATAGGCCCCTTTGCACAGGAAAAGCAGGCTAGAATTTTTGAAAGCCTAAGAGGAAAAAAAATGCCAAAATATAATAAGTCACAAAAATTCAAATTCTCAAAATCCAGGTGTCTAAACCAAGGTTCTGTTTCCCTTGCCTTCTGCCTGAAGCCTCTGCCCAGAGTGTGAGTCCAGATGGTTGTTGAGGTTCTTCTCTCCTTTCTGTTCCTGACTTCTCCTTCCAGGGCAGGGCTTTGGGAAAAATATTGGCTTTTTGTCCTCAAGTAGAGAGAGTAGCCCTGACTTTTCTTTAGGTGTCCATGAGTATGGAGGGAAATAACTCATCTAGCAAGAGAAATGATAGCAATGATGGTAACGTTTGTTAGTGCTCAACATATGCCAGCCCCATGTCATCAACGCACCAGGGAAAGGTGAAAGGTCATTCTGACTGCATGCCTCTTAGCTCTCCCTGAGTGAAGAAGTAGCTTTCTTAATTTTAAATGAAGAAATGGACTAGGCGCTCTTTCTCTTTAAAATGGCATTTGACTAATGATTTCTCATTTCCTTCTAAAATACATAAGACACAGAAAAAGACAAAACTGACAGCAGTAGCAGAAATGAAGACAGGTAGTAACTCAATTGCCAGAGGAAGTTTACCAACTACCTATAATCCCCGTGGACCTGGAGTGAGAAACATGATTTGAAACAAACATATGTCTTCCTTTTTGAAACGAAGCAACTCTGCTGGATCAGAAAGTGGTAAAAGATCCTTAAGCCTTGCCCTGCATTCTGCACACTTGGCTCAGAGACCCAGCATCTGTATCAACCAATAAACTAGACTGACATCCGTTTTCTGCAAGGACATTGTGTTTTGAGATAGCTGTGTGTCCCCATCCTTACTCCAAGGGCAGACTCCAGCAAGCTGGCTTTTTACTGGGCTAAAGTATTTAGGACTTGGGAAACAAAAAGACAGTAAATAGAGGGCGATATCAGTTGCACCTGAGAGATCTGGTCCCACAAAGGAAGAGCAATGAACAGGAGCAAACACAAGCAGAGCAATGCATCCCAGGGTTTGGAGATGTTCATCTACGCCAGGCAGCCTGGGAGAAGAAACTCCCTACTAGGCCTAGAGAGCAGGACAAGATGAATGCAACTGGGCAAGAACTGTGTACCTCCACCAGGTTGTACCACCAGCATCTAAGAGGATACTTATCCTCTAGTTTTCCACGGCAAAGAGGTCTTCCTACTTTCTAAGTGATCTTGGGTAAGCTCATTCATTTATCTTTTTTTTTTTTTTGAGACAGAGTCTCACTCTGTTGCCCTGGCTAGAGTGAGTGTCGTGGGGTCAGCCTAGCTCACAGCAACCTCAAACTCCTGGGCTCAAGTGATCCTACTGCCCCAGCCTCCCGAGTAGCTGGGACTACAGGCATGCGCCACCATGCCCAGCTAATTTTTTCTATATATTTTTAGTTGGCCGATTAATTTCTTTCTAATTTTAGTAGAGGCAGGGTCTCGCTCTTGCTCAGGCTGGTCTCGAACTCCTGAGCTCAAACAATCCGCCCGCCTCGGCCTCCCAGAGAGTTAGGATTACAGGCGTGAGCCACCGCGCCTGGCCTATCTCTTTATTTATTTATTTATTTTTATTTCAGCATATTATGGGGGTACAGATGTTTAGGTTATGTATGTTGCCCTTCCTCCCCCCTCCCCGCCAAGTCCAAGTTTCAAGCGTGTCCATCCCTTGGATGGTGCGCATTGCACTCTTTGTGTCATTTATCTCTTTATTTGTTCAACAAATACATATTATAGGGTCAAGTGGTTACAGCAAAAGGTGAAAGATTTTACCTTGTTTTAACCATGTCAAAGTAGCTTTTTTACTTCACTGCAAGTGTCATTCATTCATTTACTCTCTTTTATTAGGTGTCTTCCATGTGCCAAGCCAAGTAGTAGGTGCTAGAGATGTCATGGCCAATGATTCTCCTTCAAGTTGAAATAAGTGAAATAAATGTGCTTAGAGGGGCTTCACAGGCACTATGGGATCCCAGAGGAGGGACACCATGACAGAGACTGTTGTTGTCAGCCAAAGCATTCTCCGCATTTTAATAGAACTGTAACAAGGCACATGGCTGCTCCATCAGGCTATATCTCCCAGCCTCCCTTGCATGTGACTAAATTATTGCCAATAGAATGTGAGTTGAATCTAAATAGGCCACCTCTGGTCAGGGCCTTAAGATCTCCTCCATGTCCCACCAGAACTTAGGTTTTGGAGCAGAGGATTTCCCTCTGGCTAGGCTGGTCTAAATGCTTCCTCTATGGGCACCAACAGAATTCTGTCCTGTAGTGTGTTCCCTTGTGCCAGGGTGGCCCTGAATTTCAATGCAAAGTCCCACAATTACTACACTCTCCTTCCCCCAGGCACACAGATTCTCTCTCCACTTTATGCGTGCTGGCATGGCACTGCCAGGGAATGGGGCAGGGGTGGCATAGGCAATTGCAAGACTGTCTTTCCTGCCCTCTTCAGTGCCTCTTTCCTTGATATAATTTTAAAACCAAGTAGTATAATTGCTCCCCTGATTTTTGGTTCTTCTGAAGGTGCTTGTTTATGTGGATAGTTGTTCAATTAGGTGTTGGCTGGAGATCTCTATCTGGCAATCTTGCACCACCCCCTCTCCCCTTTCCTTATTTGTAACTCTCTTTTCCCACAGTGAGAAACCTGACTCCCATCACCCTCAGTGTATTTTCTTGTTTGCTCAATCCCTGTACATAACCAATTTCCTAACCAGTTCAGCCACCTCCTTGACCCCATCTCCACCTCACCTCCTTCCATGACACTGCCTCCAAGTGAAGGGCAAAGGAAAGAAGAGGACACACCAAATGTTTAACTGAGGATCGCTGAGCATGGGTCTGAGAATGGGAAGGTATGACCTGTGCATCTTCTATGTTGCTTGCATTTTTCACAATAAGCATGGATTACTTCTACAGTTCAAAAACTGTAAAAAGAGGAAAAAAGGTCATTATAAAATGATAAAGGAGTCAATTCAGCAAGAGGATATAATAATTCTAAATATATATATACCCAACACTTGATCACTCAGATATATAAAGCAAATATTATCAGAGCTAAAGAGACAGATAAACCCCAATACAATAATAGAAAACTCAATGCTCCACTTTTAGCATTGGACAGATGATCCAGATAGAAAATCAGCAAAGAAATCTTGGACCTAATCTGTACTATAGACCAAATGGACCTAACAGATATTTACAGAATGTTTCATCCAACTGAAGCAGACTATACGTTCTTCTCAGCTCATGGATCATTCTCAAGGATAGACCATATGTTAGGACACAAAACTGGTCTTAAAAATTCAAAAAAATTAAAATAATACCAAGTATTTTTTCTGACCACGATGGAATAAAACTAGAAATCAATAACTAGAGGAACATTGGAAAATACAGCAACACATAGAAATTAAACAATATGATTCTGAATGACCAGTGAGTGAATGAAGAGATTAAGAAGGAAATTTAAAATTTTCTCAAAAAAATTAAAACACAACCTATCAACACCTATGGGATACAGCAAAAACAATAATAAGAGGAAAGTTTATAGCAATAAGTGCCTATATCAAAAAAGTACAAAAGCTTCAAATAAAAAATCTAACAATGCATCTCAAATAACTAGAAAAATAAGAGCTAACCAAACCCCAATAGTAGAAGAAAAGAAATAGTTAAAGATTGGAGCAGAAATAAATGAAATTGAAACTAAAAAAAAGTACAAAAGATTGATCAACAAAAGTTGGTATTTTAAAAAGATAAGCAAAGTTGACAAACTTTTAGCCAGACTAAGAAAAAAAAAGAAGAGAAGAGCCAAATAAATAAAATCAGAGATGAAAAAGGAGGCATTACAACTGATACTTCAGAAATCCAAAGGATCATTAAAGACTACTATGAGCAACTATGTGACAATAAATTGGAAAACCTAGAAGAAATGGATAAATTACTAGACACATACAACCTATCAAGATTGAACCAGGAAGAAATCTAAAACCTGAATAAAATAATAACAAGTAATGAGAAATAAGCAGTAATAAAAAGTCTTCCATCAAAGAAAAGCCCAGGACCCGAAGGCTTCACTGCCGAATTCCACCAAACATTCAAAGAAGAACTAATGTCAATCCTACTCAAACTATTCAAAAAAATCAAGGAGGAGGGAATATTCCCAAACTTATTCTATGAGGCCTTTATCATCCTGATACCAAAACCAGACAAAGACTCAACAAAAAAAGAAAACTATAGGCCAATGTCCCTGATGAACATGGATGCAAAAATCCTCAACAAAATACTAGCAAACTGAATTCAACAACACATTAAAAAGATTACTCATCATGATCAGGTGGGATTCATCCCAGGGATGCAAAGATGATCCAACACACACAAATCAAAAAGTGTGATATAGCATATCGACAGAACAAAGGACAAAAATCATATGATCATTTCAATTGATGTTGAGAAAGCATTCAATAAAATTCAATATCCCTTCATGATAAAACTTTCAAAAAACAGAGAATAGAAGGAACTTACCTCAATATGATAAAAGCCATATATGACAGATGCATAGCTAGTATCATTCTAAATGGGGAAAACCTAAAAGCTCTTACTCAAAGATCTGGAACAAGACAAGGATGACCACTCTCACCATTGCTATTCAACATAGTATTGATAGTTCTAGCTAGAGCAATCAGACAAGTGAAAGAAATAAAGGGCATTCAAATTAGAAAGGAAGAAGTCAAATTATCCTTATTTGCAGATGATATTAATTTATATCCAGAGAAACCTAAAGACTCCACAACAAAACTATTAGAACTGATAAACAAATTCAGTGAAGCTGGACGCGGTGGCTCACGCTTGTAATCCTAGCTCTCTGGGAGGCCGAGGCGGGCGGATTGTTGGAGCTCAGGAGTTCGAAACCAGCCTGAGCAAGAGCGAGACCTCGTCTCTACTAAAAATAGAAAGAAATTAATCGGACAACTAAAAATACATAGAAAAAATTAGCCAGGCATGGTGGTGCATGCCTGTAGTCCCAGTTACTTGGGAGGCTGAGGCAGAAGGATTGCTTGAGCCCAGGAGTTTGAGGTTGCTGTGAGCTAGGATGACGCCATGGCACTCTAGCCCGGGCAACACAGTGAGACTCTGTCTCAAAAAAAACCAAAAAACAAATTTAGTGAAGTTGCAGGATACAAAATCAACATACAAAAATCAGTAGCATTACTATATGTCAACAGTAAAGAACCCGAAAAAGGAAACCAAGAAAGTAATTACATTTACAACAACTACTAATAAAATAAAATACCTAGGAATAAACTGAACCAAAGAAGTGAAAGATATCTATAATGAAAACTATAAAACATTGATAAAAGAAATTGAAGAGGACACACAAAAAAATGGAAAGATATTCCATGCTCATGGATTGGAAGAATCAATATCGTTAAAATGTCTATACTACTGAAAGCAATCTACAGAGTCAATGCAATCCCAATCAAAATACCAAAGACATTCTTCACAGAAATAGAATGAGTAATCCTAAAATTTATATGGAACCATAAAAGACCCAGAGAAGCCAAAGCCATCCTGAGCAAAAAGAACACAACTGGAGGAATCACATTACCTGGCTTCAAATTATACCACAGAGATATAGTAACCAAAACAGCATGGTACTGGCATAAAAACAGACACATAGACCAATGGAACAGAATAGAGAACCCAGAAATAAATCCACACATCTATACTGAATTTATCTTTGACAAAGCTGCCAGGAACATACAGTGCGGAAAGGACAGTCTCTTCAATAAATGGTGCAGGGAAAATTGGATATCCATATGAAGAAAAATGAAACTACACCCTTATCTCTCACCATATACAAAAATCAAATCAAAATAAATTAAAGACTTAAATCTAAAACCTGAAACTGTGAAACTACTAAAAGACAACATTGGGGAAATACTTCAGGACATTGGTCTGGGCAAGAACTTCCTGAGTAATACCCCCAAAGCATAGGCAATCAAAGTAAAAATTGGACAAATGGGATCACATCAAGCTAAAAAACTTCTGCACAGCAAAGAAAACAATCAACAAAGTGAAGAGACAACCCACAGAATGGGAGAAAATATTTGCAAATTACCCATCTGACAAGGGATTAATAACTAGACTATCTAAGGAGCTCTAATAACTCAAAGGGGGAAAAATAATCCAATTAAAAAGGATTTGAATAGACATTTCTCAAAAGAAGACATGCACATGGCCAACAGGTATATGAAAAAAATGCTCAATATCATTAGTCATCAGAGAAATGCAAATTAAAACCACAACGAGATATCATCTCACCCTAGTTAAAATGGCTGTTATCAAAAAGACAGTCAATAACAAATGATAGTGAGGATGAGGAGAAAGGGGAACACTCACACACTGTCGGTGGGAATGTGAAGTAGTACAACCACTATAGAGAACAGTATGGAGATTCCTCAAAACACTAAAAATAGAACTACCATATGACCCAGCAATCCCACTGCTGGGTGTATATCCAAAGGATATACAATTCAGTATATTGAAAAGATATCTGCACTCCCTTGTTTATTGCAGCACTATTCACAATAGCCAAGACTTGGAATCAACCTAAGTGTCCATCAACAGATGAATGGATAAAGAAATTGTGGTACATATACATAAAGGATTATATTGCCACAAAAAAGGACAAAATCCTGCCATTTACAACAGCATGGATGGAACTGGAGAATATTACGTTAAGCGAAATAAGCCAAGCACAGAAAGACAAATCACACATGTTCTCACTCATATGTGGCAGCTAAATATTAAAAACAATTGATCCCATGGAGACAGAGAGTAGAATGATGGTTACCAGAGGCTGGGAAGGGTAGCAGGGAGAGGGAGATAAAGTGGGGATGGTTAATGGGTGCAAAAATACAGTGAGATAGAATGAACAATATTTGATAGCATAACAAAGTGACTATAATCAACAATAAGTTAGGGTATACTTTAAAATAATTGAAAGAGTTCTTAACACAAAGAAATGATAAATGCCTGAGGTCTGCAGTCTCCAACCTCTGGGCCATGGCCCAGTACCAGTCTGTGGCCTGTTAGGAAACAGGCCGTGTATCACCACCTGAGCTCTGCACCCCACCCCAACCCCCTACCCCTAGACCGTGGTAAAACTGTCTTCCAAGAAATCCGTCTTTGGTCTCAAAAAGGTTGGAGTCCACTGCCGGAGATGATGGATACCCCAGTTACCCTGATTTGAGTCACATTGTAAGCCTGTAGCAAAACATCACATGTACCCTGTAAAGATATGTAACTATTTTTTATATACCCAGAATAATTAAAAATTTTAAAAAGTGAAAAAAAAAAAAACAAATAAGGAAAAGGGAAAACTAGAGGGAACCTGAGTTGTTAGATTGGGATTGGAGGCATTAGTGTGAATTCATGTTTTTAAAATATGTATGTACATAGGTAGATACAGCTATATGTGTGCACATGCATGTGGGCATACATACATATATTTCCTGTCTGAAAAAAGGGCTTAGAAGTAATGATATCCCCAAAGGAATGAATGATCAAGCATACATATCTTGGATTCTCAATCCTATCTTCCACTAAAGGGAGAATTGGCTGATTCCTGGGCAGGGGCTGGGAAAATTCAAGATGAGCATTATCTGGCACGAGTAAGAAAGTACACAAAGAATGTTGGGGTCACATCAAAAGGACAGAGAAGCCAGCTTGGAAGGGCTTCCATAGACCAAATCTGGGACAATTTGAGCATTAAAATAAATAACAATGTGAATGAATTACATCCTATTGAATAAAATAGAAAGTCACGAACCCAGGCTGACATAAATACAAAATGAAGAAATAAATAGGGAGAAGGGAAAGCTCTTCCTCACAGTAGAATGCCAACCATTTGGCCACAATCAGGATGGTAGCTGATTCAGGCAGGAGTCAACAATGGATGCAAAGGAGTATCTCCTCACAAAATATTTATCAACTTACGGTGAAGAAACCTGACACCACCATGTTGACCAGGTGATCAAGGTTAACATCACCAGCGGTGGGACAGATCAACCTTATGCCCTTCCTGATGTGATGCGCTGAGAAGAGCCCAGCACCATTTCTGTAGAGTCCCTCCCGTGAAGGCAGGGCTTGGGTCTGGACACGTGCAAACATTAGAGAGACCCAGGTTAAGGACATCCTGCAGAATGAAAGTTCTCTACTCTTTTAAACTATCAAGGTCATAAAAACAAGGCAAGGCAGAGGAAATGTTCCTGAATGAGGGAGAGTAAAGAGACATGACAACAAAATAAAATGTGTGCTCCTGAATTGGATCCCAACCAGAAAGGAAAAACACGTGTTGAGACAGCTGGTGGAACCCGGACCGGGTCTGTGGATCGGATGATATCACAGTATCAGTGCTGATTTCCTATTTATATGGCTGCATTTTGGTTGTTTCCGAGTGGCCTTGTTTAGGGGGAACACCTACTGGAGTATTTAGGGGCAAGGGGATATCATGTCTGCAATGTAAATACTTTAGAAAGGAATTGTTCAAATGGAATGGAAAAGAATAACGAAAATGAGAAAGCAAATGTGAAAAAAAGTTAACAAGTAGAGAATCCCAGTGAAGGGGATACAGGAGCTCTTTGTTACTGTTCTTGGAACATTTCCTGAAATTTTTATTTCAAAATGAATTTTTAAAGAAAGTTTTGGGCATATCCATCAAAATTTTCTGTGTAAATATATATTTGCACATATATACACACATACATGTGTATACGTATCTTCGGAAGCTCGGGCTCCAACCCAGGTTGATTAAATCAGAACTGGGGGGGATTGGCGCCCCGGCATTAAAACACGCACGCACACACGCCCCAAAACTCCCACAAGTGATTCCAGTGTGAACGCAAATTTGAGAACCAGTGCTGTGATCCAGTGTTCACGATAGGCACCTGCGGAGCTTGTTAAAAGGATTCCTGGCCCGGCCCCCAGAGCGCGGGACCGGGTTTGGAACCAGGCGGGCAGGGAATGGATGCAGGTGGCCCAGCCCCCGCCCGGGCCTCGTGCTGCCCCAGGTGCCTGGGTGAAAGGCCGGGCCGCCCCGGCCTCCGCGCCGCCATGGACGCCGCGCCCGCGCCCCCAGAGCCCGGCCAGGCGCCGCCAGCCCTCCTGGGCGCCCCGCAGGCCGAGGTGCTGGAGGACGTGCTGCGGGAGCAGTTCGGGCCCCTGCCCCAGCTGGCCGCCATCTGCCGGCTCAAGCGGCTGCCCTCGGGCTGCTACTCGTCGACCGAGGACCTCCAGTTGGTGTTGGAGCGGCGGCGCGTGGCCAACGCCAAGGAGCGCGAGCGGGTGAGGGGTCCCCAGGGCCACCTCGGCACGGCCGTCCCGCGACCCCGCCCGGAGGGGCTCGACTGCCCCACCCATACCCGCTGCCCACCACAAACACCTGGTCCGTACCCGGTGCACCCACTCACCGCCCACCCGCGGGCCCTGAGGCGACTTCGACCTCACGAGGCCCGGCTCATGTCCCCAGCTTGTCGGCAGAACGACAGTGGCCTCGTTACCTTCCACTTTCGTGCAGCTGCTTGCTGGTGGCTGCTGGGATGGCCGTCTCACCTAACCCTCCGGAACGGACAGGAACCGATCCGGGACGGGATGGAGGAGGGCCCCTGACGACTTCAAAAATGTCTCCCTTGGCAGGTGCTTTTAAAAGCTCAGCGCACAGGAGTCGCGCTTAAATGTCACAACCATAGGCGCTGGCTGGGTGCCTGGGGCGCAGCGGTTCCCCCCATACCTTGTCCTTGTCCTCTGCATCTCGGCCTCGAAGTAGATACAGGGTGAGAGGAGAAGGAAGCCTAATGGAAGTTACTTTTAAGTAACGTTACACAACGCCCCAGTGTACACCTAAACTCCCACTGAACCCCTGTCAAGAGAAAGTGACTGTCTCCCTCAGGCTGGGGACGCAGTAACACACACCGGAATGATCCCGCGAGCCGTGGTTGGAGCGGCATCTGCTGGCAGCTTTTAGTATCTCTAGCGAAACTCGGCCCCAAACTTGTCAGATGTGGCCTCCTTCCTGCCCTTTGCACTCTCTGGGTTTGGTTTCAGCAGAGGCCATCCTGGAGAGGGAAGAGTGAGGGGTGGAAGAGAGAAGGAGCGCACATTTAGGCCTGGCACTTGGGAAGTAAGTTCTGCTGGGGGCTGTTCCTAAACATCCCAGGCCCTTTAAAAATGCAGACCCAGTGAATCAGGTAGGAGCTTTGTTTGGGAAAGGATATATATAAGGAGAAAGGACCAAGGAAGAGTAGGAGACTTAAGGGAAGTTGAGCACCTTGCAAGAGTGGAGAAGTATGCTTTTACCAGGCCCTAGACCCTTTATATACATTGTCCTGTCCTGATTTGGTGGCCCTAAAATGAGATTATGATCCACTATTTCAAGCGGCCCTTCCCACCAGGAAGGAATTGTCTCTTATAATTAGTTTTGTTTTACTTTTTTTTTAATTTCAAAATATTAAGGGAGTACAATTGTTCTTTTAACATAGATATTTTTATAATGCTTAAGTCAGGGCTTTTAGTGTGCCCATAGTCCTGGTTTTTTTTTTTTTATTTCAGCAAATTACGGGTGTACATATGTTTAGGTTACGTGTGTTGCCCTTGGTTCCCCGCCCCCCACCGAAGTCCATGTTTCAAATATGTCCATCCTTCGGGTAGTGCGCATTGCACTCCTTGTGTATACAAATACCCGTCCCCTCCTCCCTCTTTTTTGCCCAGGCTAGAGTGAGTGCCGTGGCATCAGCCTAGCTCACAGCAACCTCAAACTCCTGGGCTCAAGCGATCCTTCAGCCTCCTGAGTAGCTGGG